>NW_028292569.1:24422798-24551005 GCF_029948245.1 Actinia tenebrosa | reverse complement strand
GAGATTTAGGAAGTACAAATCAACGAATGGGCAAAATCACAAGTCAGTTCTTCCCATCGAAGTCTTTTTCATTGAAATGAGCCCCTAAAACCCTCCGTGGTTACCTAAGGCTCACCGTCACTTTTGTCAATTTGTAGAACTGATGACTGTCACGCATACTTGTATACTCAATAACATGAGCTGAAATCCCACCAAAAGCCACGGTTGGCCTCGCAGGTACTGTATTTACCACGTTACCTCGTTTATGACTTCCCCACTGCAAACAAAACGAAATGACTTTTTCTGGTAGGCCATCGCCTATTATTTGCAACTTGTGGCTGGTCGAGTAAAAGCACACCACTGACCGGCAATCACGAGAAAGGGACAGGTAAAAGCGCGAATTCTGGAGTTGGCACCAAGTTTCCGAAAAATCCCTTGATAAAAATAAAAGAACAGACGCCATCTTGGTTGGTCAGACACGAGAAGCGTAATGGGATGCTTTGTATCTTATTCAAAACCAACATGGGGCTATGACTAACATGGAGTGGCAACCACCGTTTCTCGAAAAAATCCCTTGATATTAAATAAAAAAATGAAAAAAAGCCGCCTCATTGGTTGATCTAACAGAGAAGCGTATATGAATTCTTTGTATAGTCCACCAACATTGCGGTTATGCACGTAAGAATGCACCCCAAGACTACACGCATACAGCCGGTTGCCATTCATTGGCCCTCTTACATCTACACTCCTCTTTCTTCGGAACAATAATGGATGACATGGTCGGCACACTTACTATGATCCATCGCACAGGTCAGAATATAGTAACTGCAATCTGTAAACCTGATTGAACCCTACTAGCTTATGGCAGATCTGGATTCGTCGCGCAAACACGTTACCTTTATAAACCGGCCTGCAGCCATGTTTGTTTAAACAAGATACCTTCCACGCGTAGCCCCCCTCGCATTCAGGTGCTTGAGATAAATTTATATGCTGTAAACAAAGGCTTTATTCTCATGGCCGCCGTGTGAATAGGGGCGGACCATACTCTCTACTAATAGCTCGTTTTCTGGTTATGTCTCACGATTGTCGGTGTTTTGGCTGTGGTTTCACATGTATGATGTGTCTGGACCGAACCGATGTCGTTTGTCCCGATGGTTCCTTTTTACCTCGCATGTCGGGGAAAAAGAGGTATATTATAAGAATACGTTGTATCTCAAGCAACTCTAAGTTCTTTTTTTTTTCCTTCTTTGCCTTTCAAGAACACGGTACCGTGCCCGTGACAGTGCTGTGTGTCTGAGTAATTTTGATTGGACAAGCGAAAAGTTTGTTTCAATAGGACGTCAATTACCATCAACTTCCCTGCCGGCACACCTGCTCGTTACCAATTCATGAATTCTGGCATGGTAATTGGGCGCATGTCTGTTGTAGAAGGACTGTGAGATACATAATTATTGTGACTGAATCCACTTGCATGAGGGTATCTTGATCTGGCTGTTCGGTTGTTCGCAGTGCAGCGCGTAGATCTTTTTTCTCAACATTTTTCGTGTGACCTTTATGACATCGGGTCTTATCGAGACCACCCCCCCCCCCCACCCCCCCCCACCACCACACCATCGCCCACCACGCAACCCCAACCCCGCAACACACCCACCAGACACCCACACACACCCCACACAACCACCCCCCCCCCCCCCCCCCACACCAAAAACGCCCCCGTCGACCCCCCCCCCCCCCCCCCAACCCCACCAACCCCGGCACACCCACATCGGGACAGTATCGGGACCATTTGGCGTGCGCTTTTTTCTAAACTGAGATTATAGCATGACTTTTCGTGACTGATTAATTTGCCTGACAGAAACTAATTGAAGATTAAGTCTAGACATTTATTGTAAATTCGATTAAGTTTACCTTAAGTCACGATCCTTCAGCGTCGTTAGGATTTGGCAAGAGCTAGTCCTTCGTTCCTTGGCGGACATCGGAAGGCGCACGTGATCTGGGAACGAAAATGAGCATATTTTACTCAAACATGTTTTTCAATCATTGACAGGTGCGAGTTCTTGTACTATTTTATGTTTTAACGGTGCTCAATGTAAGAATAATGTGTGTACGTGCAAACCTGGATTCACTGGAAAATTCTGTGAAACTCGTAAGTAATGAAAAAATAAAATGATAGACCCCTCGCAGCACGTCGGAATGCAGATCAATTAAGAAACATGACATAGATTTTCAATCTTCATGGACTGAATTCTTTTGTTTTGTCCTCCAAATTGAGCTGCTTTGACATTACATTCAAGGGGTTTATTGTATCAGGAAAGTACACGCGTGCGATTATAGTAGCCACAAAGGCGTGCAATGTTTTTCGCGCAATATCTTGCGCAAAACTCACGTAAATACATCTTTTTTTGCGAAGAACAAAAGCTTCTGCCTCATGAAAGTAAAGAAATAGGCTTTGCACCATCACGTGATGGCAGCCATGACAAGAGGCAGGAATAATTGAATCTCGTCTAATCTGATTTACATGAGAAATAATTCAGTTTCCCAGGTGCAACAAAAGCTATTGTTTTGTGCGTCTTCTCAAGTATGCCATTACATGATGGTGCAAAGCCTCTATTTTTGCGCGTGGAGTGATAAGCAGCTGGTAACTCCTGCTCGTAACACCACACCTTCAGTATACCTAGTTAATATTTCCCAACCCCAGGCCAACGTGTGATTCCCTTGAAAACAAGTTCTTTGTTTTTTTATATCCTGTCTGTTATATTCTACAGCCATTTGTACACAGCCTTGCGTGAATGGCGGTCGATGTGTCGGCCCAAACAGGTGCGCATGTCCGTATGGCTTCACTGGAAACCAATGCCAAGCAGGTATAACCGGTTATTTTAATATATCATAAACGTAACACATGAAAATAATTCCAAGTATTTTGACAAATATCTGATATAATCAACGTGGTGCATTGTTGTCCCTAGCTTGGGTAGAAACATCGTTTGTTCATTATGCCTTATATAGGGTTCTTTGTACCTAAGATAGACCACAATGCATTACATTTATCAGACACAGAAAAAGTATATGGTGGTAAGTAAGTCTTGTTTTTCGTAAAGTTAAAGTCAAACCTCTAATCAGTGGGCACCCTCTATGAAGCGATCACTTGCATACTTCCCGAGAGTTACCGCTTCAAAGAGGTTTGACTGTATCTCTTACTGTTATTAATAATATCTTTGTTCTCGTCCCATTAGACTACAGGACTGGACCTTGCTATACAGTGATTAAGAACAAGATGTGCCATAACCAACTTATTGGTATCGTTTGCACACGTAACCTGTGTTGCGCAACAGTTGGAAAAGCCTGGGGGAACCCTTGTGAAAGATGTAAAGCTAAGCCAGGTATGATGGTGATGAATCCAAGCGCTTGGTTAAGAATGAATCATAAAATAAGTATCATAAGATAAACCAGGTATGATCAGAGATTGGGATTATGTATTGCGCAATAGTTTGGAAAAACCTCGGGGAATCCTTGTGAAAGATGTAAAGCTAAGCCAGGTATGATGGGTGATAAATCCAAGCGCTTGGTTAAGAATGTTAATCTAATCTTTAGATTCCCGCCGGATTTTGAGGTCAAATATCTCGGACTTCCTCTATCCTCTTCGATTCTTATATCCTGTGTTAATCAAGATTATCACTTTATACTCCTTAGAGATAAGTAGTTTGTAATCCAGTTAAGCGGCCTTGGTTTAAAAAGAGATTTGAATTGAAAAACGTCTTAATAAAGATTATAGAATCTTTGAAGTCAAGGCTTCAAGCTGATACTTGGTCCTAACTGACCGTACTTAGCGGTTTATCTCCCGTTAATCGAGATTATCACTTATACTCCTTAGAGATAAGCAGTTTTATCCAGTTAAAGCGGCCTTGGTTAAAAAATTTGAATTGAAAAACGTCCTTAATAAAGATAAAGCTGGATAAACGTCTTGACAGACAGGACAAATATTAAAGATTACCTTCTGCATTGCCATATCTCGTGAGAACATTTGCCTTTGAACTTAAGGTAGCACAGTCCATCTAGTGTGCTGTGCACTGTCAAATTGCACGATGGGTGGTTATCTGGGAATGTAATTGCAATTGGACTTCGCGTGATCAAAAATAATGACCTCTGATAGCCCCAAGATAGAGCCTAATTAAACTTAATTAAAATTAGATTCTCCTTTCTTAACGGGTACGGAGCTAAATGAAGTTCTTTTAGGAGGGTAATCCTAGAGTATTATCTTAGCTTGTGCGCGAAATTCGCGACAAAATAGGGTTTTGGAAGGTGTCTAATTAAAAGTGTTTCCACGACATTGTCAAAGTTTTCGAGGGCATTTTTCTAAAGGATTTATCGGAAACGCCTTGATTGACGTCCACCAAAAGCTACTTCGGTCGCCACAACAAATCCGCGCGTGGAATTAAGAAGCACTTTATAAAGAATCTTTTCATCCACATTATTAACTTTATAAGCACTAAAAAAAAAGTATTTTTCATCCACACTATTAAGATGTAACGCCTGATTGACGTCCACCAAAAGCTACTTCGTCGTCAGAACAAATCCGCGCGTGCTGATAAGAAGCACTTTAAAGAATCTTTTCATCCACATTATTAACTCATAGGTTGATATTTTGTTCTTGCCAGAACCATGTGAACGAGGATTCTTGCCTAACTTCAGAAGCAAGGCATGGCCAAGGTCATTAGTATTTCTAATAGATTATATATGTCTTTCTGACATAGCACCATCACAGCGCAGGGTATGAATTAATTGAATGACACGAGCTCTTTAGTTTTCCTGTCAGAATACACTGACAAAGTTGCCACTCAGGGTGGGGCACAGCTTACCACGGCACGAACAGCACAGCCGCGACACAACAAAGATAGAGTGGATGTGTCTTTATGAGATAACAAGCACCTCCAGCACATGCACATGTACATGCACCTGCGGCATCTCTAGCTATCCAGTCAGAATGTTCTGACAAGTCATATCACTCACGGCCTGGCATGGCACGGTAAGGCAGGGCAAGGCACGGCACAGCATAACACAGTATGGCGCGGCACCGAACACAACACCGCGCGTCGGTGCCGTATGTCGGAACACCCAAAAAAAACCTGCTCAAATAAATTAGAAATTTAACATTTCTCTCGCTCGAGTCAAGTTTTCCCATGACTGATATTCCACATCTTGCATTGTCTGACAAACTATCAACGTTTCATTTTCCCAGACATCGACGAGTGTAAGGCAATACCAAATATCTGTGGCAAAGGCAAATGTACCAACACGGTTGGCAGCTATAAATGCGTCTGTGAGAGTGGCAAGGTTCTGGACCCAGTGTCCAAGAAGTGTATCGGTAAGTACGAATGCATCTACGCATGCGCATCTTTGAAAAGCATACATGATTCGTGGAGATGCCTTCGCTATTTCTCGTATTCCATTTTTTTTTTCTTTTCTATCCTGATTTTCCTTTCATAATTTTCAGTTTTCACTCGGTCGCTGAGCTTGGCTTAGATGTTTCGCTAAGTTTACCACAATCTAATTCCATCTAAGATCCACCTTTCTTGATTCGCTTTAAGCCTATCTAAACTAATTGTCCTTTCATAATCTTCAGTTTTCACTGGCCATGGGTGGCGTGAGCTTCGCTTAGATATTTCGCTAAGTTTCCACAATCTATAATTATTTCATTCAATATTGACTCTTGAAGCATACTACCTCTAATTCCATATAAGAGCCTCCTTTCGTGCTTCGATAAGCTTTTAGACAATCTAAAAGTCCCTTCTTGTTCTATTTAGCTATTAGACTCCGATACCATGCAGCGCCACTAAAGATTAAGAAACTCAACTCCTCAGCAATCTCCAGAACAATCAACAAATTATCAATTTTCTCATCCTTCCCTCGAAAAGACAACCGATACCTTCTTACATTAATTCTCGGTAAGACTTCTAAATGAAGTAGATTATTATTTTTCAAATTTTCAAAAACTTCTCAAACAATCCTTCGGCTGATTTCAACTTTTTCTGGCATTAAACCCAAGGCACTAATTTTAAAACTGCAGAGGATCTTTTTTTCGATTCACAACTGCATAAAGGCTTCTTTTCTTTTCTTCTTCCATTGTAGCCTTAACATAGTTATTCTGTGCTATGCTAATACGATTTCGTTCACAGGCAATGGCTCACGCTGTAAATTAATCCTCGTTCCAATAGTTTTTGCTTCGGTCGTGCTTACATATAGCCTCCGACGTACACGTTTTTAGTGTCTGTCACGCAACGTTTTCCTCCCTCGTGGGGAAGGAATGTAAACGTTGCGTGACACACAAAGGACATCTGCATAGGAGGCTAGCTTACAAACTGGGTCATTCAACTAGCTTCGATAGTCCCCTTCACGGTTCCCTGCGCCATCTTGAAAGGTAGCCGTGCCTTTGCATCGAAGCGAGGCGAACGGTGAGCTTGCAATGATAGAGACCTTTTTTTAATACCTTAGACAATTATTCACAGGTCCCTATCAGTGCAAGCTCACCGTTCGTCTCGCTTCGATGCAAAGGCTACCTTTCACGATGGCGCAGGGAACCGTGAAGGGGTCTATTGTTTGTACTGCGAAATTCCTTGTATTGAAAAACGCTACCTCTTTTCAAACTTCAATTTACGTCCAAAGAGATATTATTATACCACATTATGGTGGATCATTTGAGTATGATTTGCTCACGAAAAACGAATTGTTGCGATTTAAGAAATTTTGCAGTAAACCGGATCGGAATGCAAGCGTTTGGTCTAACCAAGACCAATAAAAATGAAAATAAAACAAGCTAATATCATGTTCCCTTTTTTCATTTGAAGATATTAACGAGTGTGAAACAGTCCCGAACATTTGCGCCAATGGTAGATGCATAAATACGGATGGCGGTTATGAATGTAATTGTAGCAGGGGATACGTGGCAAGCACGGACAAGATGTACTGCATAGGTAACTCATATTGCTAGGACAGAGTGCATATTCGTACACGTAAATGATAGCCTACGTAGCTGCCCAAAATGTATGGGGAATGTATGGGGGGAGGTGGGGAAGGGGACGAAGGTGAATGGGAAGAGCAGGGAAAGGAGGGCCCTCCTTTCCTCCCTCCCCTCTCCCCATTCCTTATCGTCGATACAAATGATGCTTAAAGACTGCTGAAAATGGAGCTAGGATGCATCACAGAGGTTCAGAAAGTTTTGGGAGAAAATCTTCAAATTTCATCGGACCCTAACTCAGGTCAAGGCTAATTTATCAATCGAAATGGAATCCAGCGCGTTAGGAGGATATCGAAGGAAAACGGGAAAACCAGAAATGAATCCTTGAATCAAGGGAGAGACTCAACAAATTCTAAAAATTGATGTTTGATATCACACAGATGCAACGCCTGGTTACTGTTTTGAGGACATCATCAACGGCTACTGCTTCAAAGGCTTGAGGGCAACTACAACCAAGGCAGGATGCTGCTGTTCAATGATGAAAGCAAAGGGTTGGGGAACGAACTGTGAACGATGCCCTGCTAAAGGAACAAGTAAGACCTTGGTCTTTAGGACCAGTTCAGTATTCCTCCTCCTTTCGGATCATTGTCACCTTTTTCTCTTCCTTTAACTTATTCTCATCCTATGATTTTACGCTTCCCGTTTTTGCTTTTATTTTAACTGTTTTTCGCTATTTTCAGTTGAATTTTCCCCATTCAGAGGCGTTGCCCATTCACGATTCCCTTCTTGTTCTCTTAGGTGTATATAACAAGCTCTGTGGAATGGACCTGCCAACAACAGCCATGCCACCACGTAAGTAACAAACTAGCCAAAGACAGTCCCATAGCAAGGCATAGATATCTGTGAAGGGAGGGAGGGTAAGCAAATGTCAAAGGGGTGGGGGGAGATTAGAGTGTACCAGTCTCATGCTGACTACCCTTCGATCGAGCCCACAATATAAGGCAATGAAATACTGGGATTATTGTTTCAGCGGTGAACGAGTGTGCAACGATGACCGGTCTTTGTCCAAACGGAAGATGTGAAGATATGCCTCATGGATACAGATGTGTTTGTAACACTGGCTATGTTTATAGAAACGGTACATGTGTTGGTAAGTTGAAAGCAAAACACTTTTACCTAATTAGCTAGTGCAATTGTTTGGGTTCAATAAGTTGACATAAGCCTTTGAATCTTCATTTAATGGTGGTCATACAACTATTTCAAAAAAGGTTGTCATCGCCAAAGGCGATAGGCGATAGGTCATTGCGACATAAACATGGTATCGATGAATGCAAAGAACATCGAATCAGTCTCAGCACGAAGGTCCATACTCTTGACGAGAAGAAGAAGAAACACAAGTCATTCCAGCTATTCTTGGATCTTGGAATGACCTATCTCCTATCGCTTTTCACTTATCCCCTATCGCCTATTGCCTTTGACGATGACAACCTTTTTTGGAAAAGGTATATACTTATTTCAATAAAGTTAGTCACCAAAAACCTAGAAAGCTGTGATCGCTGAGAATCATGGGAAATATTTTATTTACGACAAGAAAAGCTTTTGACACAAACTGCAGAAGTTGAGGATGCTCAGAGTTGAGACTGTAACTGGTAGAAGATCTCAAGTCCATCAACAGTTATCAAGCGGTTAAAACATGTAAAATGTATCTACCCATAATCCTTGTCGGCCTCAGCTTTGTAGCTTTTCAGGTGACTAAGTTCATTGAAATAAGTGTATACAGCCAGAAAAAAAAGCTATTGAAGAAATTTATTAATCTGAAAGTGATGCCAAAAATTAGTAATCTTTTTTTAGGATTATTATTATTTTTGCTTATTTTTTTGCATAATGCTTTACAGACAGGAATGAGTGTGTCGAGAATCCTTCACTTTGCCCAAACAGCCGCTGCGTGAATACTGAAGGCTCATTCCGATGCACTTGCAACAAGGGGTACAAGCCCGGACCCGATGGACGAGGATGTGTAGGTAAGATAAACAATGCATGGTCTCATTTTCAGCGGAAGGGACACTCATAATTGATTTGTGGATGCCATTGTCGTTCAATTCCAAACAAGCATATAAGATCCATTCATTTAGCCAGTATATAACGTCCTTTGTTTTACGAGCCTGATGCTATCAAACTTTTAACCGCATTTTATGATCAAATTGGAAATAGCTTGTTATTATTTGCGGAGTGTGGTAAACAGAAGAACTCTAAGAAAAGCCCTTAAAGAACAGTACAGCAGCAAGAAGCAACTCTACTAACATGATAGTTTCAGGAATCGAACCAACTTAGAGATACTGCAGAAAGAAGCTGGACTATAGCAGCATACACAGAAACTCTGGCTCTGCATCCAGGAAAAATAACGTATTTAACAGAACTAATACCTTTTATATGTTTACAGATGTGAATGAATGTGTTGAGCAAAACGTCTGCGAAAATGGACGATGTACAAATACTATTGGTAGCTTCAGATGTACTTGTAACACTGGTTACACACTTTCGTTAGACAAAAGTCGGTGTGATGGTAGGTATTGCGCTTTTATTGGTCTCTAAGAGCATTTTTTCGTATCACTGTGAAAAAGTCGTCGTCGTATGCGTGCCTGGCAGTGACCGGGATGTTTTCTAGAATTTTGATTTGGGGATTATTTTCTCGCGCAATGTGATTGTTCTGGCAGACTCGTGAATTTGCGTTGACCATGTCTATGCCGTGTTTTGGGTTTTTGATTGGATGGAGAGTAATTTCTCGAGCAATGTGATTGGTCGGATTGGTCACGACCTTGTTCGTGCCGTGAGCGTTTCACAGTCATACGAAAACTGCTATATGTCGCTGCCCAGTTTAAGAGTGCAGAATTCTGACTTCCCTGACCTGATAGAGCGCATAAAGTAAAAGAAAGTACATCGCCGGAGAGGTTGAAAAGAGGCTGATCATATCAACCACATCGTGAGCGAGTACAGCAGAGTACCATTTTTCTAATTCACACTTTTCTTTTAGATATGAATGAGTGTCTTAAGCCAAATGTCTGTCGTAACGGAAGATGTGTAAATGTCGGTGGAGCATTCCGATGCATATGTAAAACTGGATACGAGTTAAGTGAAGACAACCGCAACTGTGTTGGTGAGTAATAGTCTGGAAAACACATATACGATGTTGCTCAAATGGATAAACTGATTTGTACGTATGTCCTTCACTGCTATTGCTCGATACTTCAATCGTACAACTCGCGAGTGAAGACAACTGTTACTGACTGGCCGAGAGCCGACAGCCAATCCTTGATATCGCGTGAACTTGACATTATAAATGTGTAATCTGCTGGAAAACCTACAGATAATAGATTTATCATGTCAAGTTCACTCAAGGTCACGGCAAAGATTGAAATATTTTTTCGAAAGCAAAATTTAACTTTTATTCTTAGTTTACAAAATGTATGATAAAACGATTATTGAATTTAGTTTTCGCATGATATCGTAAATTATCAATACCTCGGCTGTTTTATCCGCCTTAGTCTAAGGCTTCGGTAGACTATACTGCCTTGGTGTTGATAATTTACGAGATAATTTATTCGCTCAATTACTTACTTACTTCACGTAGATACCAACGAGTGTAAGAGTCAAGGGCAGATGTGCCGTAATGGCGTCTGTGAGAACACTCCTGGAAGCTATCGTTGTGTCTGTAACAGTGGATTTGCGTCTACCTCGGAGGAAAACAGATGTGAAGGTCAGAATAGAAACTGAACAAAGGAAAATCTGCAAACATTTTTTGTCTAGCATCACTACTCTTATTGCACTGTTCGCATAGATTCCCTACGGTATACAGTCAATCCAAAAAACGTTGTCGTCGACCGGCTCAAGCCTACGCGACTGGACCGAAAGGAATATGGGTAAAAATCACTGAAGCGGTTAAATATTCGTTCTGAATTAATTGTTCCCGCTAGTAATAAGATAATAATGGCGAGAAACGATCCATCAAATGCATGTCTTCGGGTTTAGGTGAAGAAAAACAAAGTAGTTATGATTCAGTTCACAATTCCGAAAATATGAAGGCATTAATGAACGTCTCCTCCAACACTTCCCGCCTCACCTACGAAGGTTCGTGCTGTAAACCAGGCATAACTAGTCAGATAAAATTATGGAGTCAACTCGGCTTCAATGATTACTACCCAGAGTTCCTTTCGGTCCAGTCGCGTAGGCTTGTATTGGTCGACAACATTTTTGAATTGACTGTATATTCCTAATGCGGCGCTCGATTTGAAAGACAAACAGACACCCTCAAGACAAACAATAGTGCTCTCCCAACATCCCACGCGTTTAAAAATCACGATAAAAACTGTTAATCCTTAGTACTGATTAAATTGTAGATATCAACGAGTGTATATCGGTGCAAAACGTGTGTTTGAATGGAAGATGCGTCAACTCCCCCGGAAACTACCGATGCGTCTGTGACGCTGGTTATGCTGTAAGTGCAGATGGGCACAGATGTGTAGGTAAGACAAGAAAAGATGCATACTTTACCATTACTTCGTAAAAGTGCAAGTTTCTTTGGCCATACGGACCCAATAAAGGAAATGCACTTTTTACGGATGTCATTGGTGAATAGGTGATCTATATCTCTAATATGGACCCCATTCATTCTCGAACGATTTTCACTTTGTTCTAATATCATATATAAGTTTCTCTGACGTGATTGGTCAATAGATGGTCAATTATCTTCCATATTGACCTCATGCATCCTTGAAAGACATGGGCGTTGCTCCTTCACTACTGGTCAATAAGCAATCCAAAATATAAAGTACAAGATTCACTTGTGACGTATTCTGACACCATTGGTCGACATATGGCCCGTGATGTTTTAATACGTCCATCTCCTTTGAGCTATATACTTCAAAGGGATACACTGTGGTCAGTAGATTTGACACTAGTCAGCTTGATGGGTCAGACAGATAACGAGCAAGGAAAAAGACAAACTTCTATTTTCTAACTACTCAGCAAGTACTAACTACTAACGATCACATGAAAATCACGTTTTTTCATTAAACCTAGAGTTACATTTTTTTCTTTTTCAGATATTCGTAGGGCTCAATGTTTCTCGAAGATCTTAAATGGCCAATGTTCAGAGCCACTGTTGAATCTATTGACAGTCTCTCAATGTTGCTGCGGTATGGATAATGGGGGTCAGAGGGGGTGGGACACGCCCTGTTCCCCTTGTCCTCGAAAAGGAACAGGTACGTCTTTAGCTTATAATTCAATGAATCAAAACTCAAGTTAAGTTCTTGGAAATTCTCCGATATATCAAATAGACCCCTTGCACTGAGTCCTAAACTAAGAGTTGCTTCTTTTTTCAGCCGAATACAAGCGAGTTTGCTGTAAAGGGCCTGGAATGGCATGTGACGGTACAGGTAAGAATGACAACATGATATAAAGGCTTATAATTAACTTCCTTCGAAAAAAAAAAATTACCAAAAAAGTATTTTAATGAATTCAGAATTTGTGTTGGTTTTCAACTTGACCCACATGCACTTGCTCACACACTATCATTACCTTCGAAATACTATGCGTGCAACTCATTACTCACACGTTAATCACTATGTTAATTTTTTTTCAATATATATATTTTTTAGTTAGTCTAAATGAAAAAAACTATGTTTTGAATAGATATTGATGAATGCCAGAACACCGCAGGAATGAAGATAGGAATATGTGAGAATGGAAATTGTCGCAACACCAATGGAGACTTCGTCTGTGACTGTAAGACCGGTTATCGAAGTGATTCGACTCGAAAGCGTTGTATCGGTAAGTGAACATTACCAAATAGATTCCACTAAAAATGTAGCCGCAGATGTCCCTGGGCTCGTGACGCAGAGCGTTGCGTGACGACCCTAAGGACGTTTGCATACGAAGCTACGGGTCATAGAGTGGTTACCAATGAATAATTTCAATACACCATTAATATCGTGTTCTAATATTTTAAATCTTAGAAATTGACGAGTGCTTGGAGAATCCTCAGCTTTGTAAAGGAGGAACGTGTAAGAATCTCCCCGGAACATACCAGTGTGTCTGTCCAACTGGATTCAGCTTCAGCTCCGCAACACAGATGTGCGAAGGTTAGATTTAGGTTTAGACTTTATGTTATCTCTGATGAAGGAGATATAGACAGTCTTCCTGTGGTACCGATTCAACATCAGTCCTCATGACTCTTTCAAAAAAAAAGGGATGGGGTTAGGTAAGGTATAGCTAGAGAAGCGCAGCGTACATTAAATCTCCTTCAATAATTTTTATTTGTTTTCCCTTTTGACAGACATTGACGAATGCGCAGTCAAAGACCAGTGCGTCTATGGAACGTGTATCAACTCAAGAGGCAGCTTCTTGTGTGAATGCCCACGTGGACTAACCCTAGATGCAACCAAACGAATTTGTCAAGGTGAAAACACTCGATCTTTTTCAAACATTTTGCGCTATTTGCACCTAAAGTGTTTCCTGCAATTACATGCATTTTGAAGAATTAACCAACAATTTTTCGTGCGCACAGAGGGATCATTTTCCTTATATAACTGCAAGTTTTGATGCGATTCTTATTGTTGATTCAGATCGTCGAACTGCCCAATGCTGGACAAAGATTGTGCTTGATAAATGTGAAGAACCCATCAATGGTGCTGTTACCAGGGAAGTGTGTTGTCAGTCGGCTCTTGGTAAAGGATGGGGAAGCCCCTGCCAAAAGTGTCCGACTTTGAGTAAGATGTTCGAATACTTGGTTATTAGAATGTTAAGTAAATGTGTGGGTTTCTGAAGCTGTGAGAAAGTAGAGAGGAGTCATTATGGATGGATTGAAGTCAGTAAGCAAGCAAGCAAAGGAATGAAAACAAGAATAAAGGAAATATAAATTTTAGGAATGAAAGAAAATAGAATGGATAGAAAAAGACAGAAGGAAAGAAGGAAGTGGAAGAAAGGAAACAAGGAAAAAAGAGAGATGAAATAATAGAATTGCAATGGAAGATCGTAAAAGGCCAATGAATGGTATGGATGTAGGGAAGGATGGAAGAAACCAATCAAAATGTTATCCAAAAGATTGACAATAACGCCTCGCTTTACCAATGCATCCTTTTCTTTTTCAAGGACAAAAGTGTGATCCTGGTTATGCCGTCCAGAATGAACCAAGATGTACAGGTACGAATGGTTGACACACAAAGAAAATTTTCTGTACTTATTAAAAACACAACCTTGCGCACCACTGCCTTATGGCTAGAGTCACTGTATAATACTCTCGCATGTTTTCTCACCAGATGTCGATGAATGTTCGGTATTCCCTGGGTTGTGTCGCAACGGCATCTGCAGAAACACACCCGGAAGCTACCGATGCGAATGTTCACCAGGGCTAACATTAGATCTTACAAGGAATGTATGTGTTGGTAGGTATTACTGCAGAGACTTGGAGTGTTATTTGACCCATAGATGCAAATCGACATACAGTAATTTTTTCCCCCCACTGGATGTACAAGAAAGTATACACGCACAAATTAAAAGATTCCTTTCTTTTCCTTATGCTCATATTTGGTTTTCTTTGGTAACGAAGGCATGCTAGAGAAAGCCTTTCTTCGGGAAGGAGACGTTGAGTCTTATGAAAGGGTAAACAAGATGCAGTAGAGAAGGTCGAAGAGGGAAGAATATGTATACTTACAGCATTCGTATCTCTAGTGAAATCCTAGCTTATTGTAATGAGGAAACTACATCCCTGTGGAAGTCAAAATCGCGGACAATAAGGAAGAAAAATATAGAAATAGGAGGCTGTGTTAATGAGCGCGGAAGAAGACGAAATTGAAGAAGAAAAGAAAGAACTTTTTAACGACTTTATGTACCCGAAAAATAACTTTCGCATAATATTTCCATTTTCAGATCTTCGTAAGGACACTTGTTATATGTCAGTCTCAAGCGCCGGGTGTGGAAAAGCGTTCCGTGGAAGTTACAGAAAAGATGATTGTTGTTGTTCATCCGTCAAGGCTGCTGGATGGGGAAACCCTTGTCAAGAGTGCCCATTACAGAACACTGGTATTAATAATACATTCTTGTTTTATTACTATTATTACTTTTCTACGGTACCATTATTTTGACTGGCATCGTTCTTGACGCAATTATCGACCGACCACTTGCGCATCGACCACTCGGTTTCCTCTGATCGGTCGTTTACTAAGTGTCGAGTGAAGAAGAAAAGGTAATATGCGTTTTTTCTTTTCTTTAAGATGAATTCAAAAGGCTGTGCGGTACTGATAAACCAGGATTTAAGCTCATCGGACCGAGAATCTCGGGTAAGTACTAAGTCAGTCAGGACTACCGTACCAAATACAAAAACACTATTCCTTCCGCTATCAAATGAGAACTAGAAGCGCAATGGTAGATCATTTCAATTTGATCCGTCGTCGAAGGTGTTAGTCATAAGCTTCTGGCTCAGGGGAGACAGAGAAATCAATTTCTACGTGATCAATGCAAAATGAATGATATTTAACTGTGATGTGTTTGTTTTTGACTTTGGACACTTCATATGTACTAGAGAGAATTCCTGAATTGACCCGAAATTGATCTCTGTGGTACATTTTCTTTAGATATTAACGAATGCAGCATGATGGAAGAACTGTGCCTTAATGGAAGGTGTGTCAACAAACAAGGAACATTCCAGTGTGAGTGTAACCAAGGATACGGTATCAGCGCTGATGGACGATTGTGCGAAGGTAAGATTTCAAATTGGTTTAACCATGCTTATCTTTTAACGTCCTTGTTTTAAGAGGAAAGCAATTAATAGCGCCCTCGTTCCAATATGGAATTGGAATTTAAGAGATTATTGCGCAGAGAGGAAAACCGGAGATCTCAACTTCCACACGTTATTGAGGCTTCAACGCAGTTCTAAGTTGTAACACCAAGCATACAGGAACATTTGTTGATCTAATCCTTATTCATTGTTTCTAGATATCGATGAGTGTATTATTTCTGCTGGTCTGTGTGGTAACGGCACATGTACTAACACTCCTGGTGCATTCCGCTGCGACTGTTACCGAGGGTTCCGGAACGCACCAATGATGATGGAGGTCTGCATAGGTAAGCTGCTAGACATTGATTGGCTAGGCAGAATCATGTGACTGGTTACGTGAAGGAGATAGCGGTAGACTTTGATTGGCTAGGTAGAACCACATGACTGGTTGCGTGGAAAAGATGGTGACATTAGAGGTCTACTTAGGTAAAATTCTAGACTTTCATTGGTTAGATAAAATCATGTGACTGGCCAGGTACAAAAAATGGGGGCATGATAGGCCTGCATAGTTAAAATTCTAGACTTTCATTGGTTACATAGAATCATGTGACCAGTCATGTGGAAGCAAAATGGCATGGCTATCTTTATAGCTATGGCCTACATTTTGATTGGCTGGCAGAAGTAGGCTGGTGATCAGTCAAATGGGAGTGCTTGGAGGACTATGCAAGCTCCATGATTGTTTTGATTGGCTGATGGTTAGTCATGTGACAATCAAGCAATGATTACTCATCTGGAATGCTTTTAAGACCCTATGCATTGATTGGCTGATAGGCACCCATGGTTGGCCAGTGACAATCAGGTTAGGTTATAAGATCATAATGATCTCATGTGTTTTATTTTTTTAGATATTAATGAATGTGAGCAGAGCCCTTGTTCAGATGGAAGATGTGTGAACACTATTGGTAGTTACAAGTGTGTCTGCCCTGATGGAATGGAACTCATGAAGGATGGAGTCAGTTGTGAAGGTATGTAAACAATATTATTTTGTCCTTTCTAAACAAGTGACAGGAGATTCCACCTTAAAGTGCTTTTGAAACCAAATTTTCATCCTGTATTTTACTATGAAATCATATAAAAATCATGAGTTTCTGATTATCATAGTGCATTTGTTTTGAAATTTAGTTTTTGAAAATATTTTTTTTCCCTTTGAAAAATGTCACTAGTTAGAGAATCACTACCAAATATAGCATGGAATCATGGAGTTTAAAAACAGATATGCTCAAAGCAATATAGCACTTCACTTATGTATGTTCTTACACAAGTCTTGAAAATTAGATATGAAGTTTTTTCAGTTAATTAACAAATAAAAAATATTTTTATCTTTGATTGGAAAAATCATTTAAATAGGTTTAGTTTTATTCTGAGATCAGTTCTTTTCAAGCGAGTCATAATATAAGATTCACCAAAAGATAATAAGTGAATGTAATCTTATTAATGCACAAATGGCTCAATTTTCTAAGACAGGCTTCATTATTATCAACCTTTAGGAGAACATGCTTTGTTTTGTCATCATTCACTTCGCATGGAATTGTCCCACAAGAAATTAAAAGCTATTGCACCCATGCAAATTGGCCCTAAAATTTGGTATTATTGATAAACCTCCTAGCTTGCAGTAAGGGACCATTCATTATTTGCCGAGGGAGTGGGTGAGATACGCCAAGATTAATTCAAGCAAAACTAAAAACATTATGACTCCTTCAAAGACAGGGTTTCCCACTTTTTATTAGGAACTTGGGATCCCCCCCATCTCCCCCCCCCCCTCCCCCTTTAATCTCTAATAATTTCTTGAGTCTATGCTGCTCCCCCTCCCCTCATTCTTGCCAGCTCACCCCCTGGCATACAAAAATAATGAATGGTTCCTAATTCCCAATTTGTGGTTCAACATTCCCCCTTCTTAAGGAAATGCAATATCTTAAGATGTAAAAATTTTCCAATGTTTTGATTCTTAGGTGAGGATTTAGTGCAAGTGCTCTACAAACCTCTTTACCTTGAGTGTAATGTCTTACCATTTCAGATCAATCGTGTTATTCCCCAGAGTATCATTTCTTTGTTTAATGATTACACATAAATATGGATACAACTCAAACAAAGAATACTATTCTCAAGAGAATGACACATGGTCTAAAATGGGCAAAACATTACGCTCAATCTAAAGAGATCTAAAGAGATCTTTCGAGCAAGAATGAATAAGAAAATAAAATACGAAAATACGTTTATATTTATGTGTTGTCATCTTACCTCTAGATAAAAATGAGTGCTCTGATCCTAATGTGTGTATCCATGGACGATGCCAGAATTTTAACGGTGGCTATCAGTGCATCTGTAACATTGGGTTCGAGCCGACAGCCAACATGAAGGACTGTGTGGGTAAGAAACAATTTTTTATTTACAAGAAATTTATATTTATAAATTAATAATAGAATATATTAGTAATAGAATTATGAAATAATTTTAATATGTTTTAAATAAAAACTGTTTACCCCTGTGTTACCTACGTGTGCCAGCCGAAAAAATGAATTAAAAGGTAAAGAATAAGAAAGTTTGTCAGTCAAGGAATAGAACTCCATCTTGAAAACGAACCTCGCCTGTATAGGAAGGCTAGGTCACATTTGAAATCCCTTGGCTTCAAAAACAGAAGAGAAAACTAACTGGAAGGACCATCTATAGATGGAAATAACTACGTAGCTTCTAAAGAGTCAGTTGGTTTTAGAGAAGACTTCCTGACCTAATCTATTGTTCAGCTAAATAGGTATCCCAGGCCCTTTTCGATAGACATCGGTTGTAAAAACTTACTTTGTGTTTCTTCATGCAAAGATTGACTGAACACATCTAGACTTTTATAGAAGGTGCTGGTGAATTTATGCTTATTTTGTTGGTATTTTATATCAGATATTGACGAGTGTTTGGTCGAGAACGGTCGATGTGCTGAAGTTTGTAACAATACTGTCGGTAGCTACACCTGTGCATGTAATGCTGGATTTACTTTACAGCCTGATGGGAGAACGTGTGAAGGTATGACACTTCTTCGTTTCTTTCCTTCCTTCCTTCCTTCCTTCCTTTTCCCTTTACCGTCCTTCCCTTCTAAATTCCCTCTTTCCTTCCCTCCCTCCTTTCCTTCACTCCGACCTTCCATTCCTTGTTTCATTCTCTTCTTTCTTCCTCCCTAGCTCCCTCCCTCCATACTTTCATTCCTTCCCTCCCTGCTTCCTTTTGTCTCGCTCCTCCCTCACTCCAGGACTAGATGCCCACTTCGTTTGAATTTACAGCATGAAATGTCAATTATGAAAACTCTTAATCAATTTGGCTTGATTTAATTTAAGATCTCAACGAATGCAGGGAGAACCCAGACATCTGTGGCAAAGGGAACAAATGCACGAATATAGTAGGAGGTTACTTTTGTACATGTAACCCCGGGTACTCGGCGTCCGTCGATAGAAGATCATGTATTGGTAAGCAAAGCAAAATTCATAGCAATTATTATGCAATCTAAGCATGGAATAAGTTGGATAGTAATTTCCTTTTGAACTTGTGATTGTTGCGTTCTTATACTTAATCAAACATTGTTGTAAAAATCAACATTTCATAAAATATTTGAGATATAACGCGCATGCTGATTGGCTGGTTACCGTGTTTATATCAGAAGACAGAGACGTTCGCGCAAAGTCGTTCAAAAATATTTTATAAAAGTAATATAAAACGGCTGCGTGTGTCTCTGTACTGTGATATAAACACTCTGGGAGCTGTAGAGCACTCGATAAGCAATAAAAACACTGCTACACCTTGTGTTCCTAAGCTTGCTTCTCTCGTGCTATACAGCTTCTAGTGTGTTATATCACAATAGACATGCGCGCGCATTTTATATTCCTTAAATATAGGATCAATAAACAATTTACAGCCGTTGCACACTTAAAATATTTTTTCTATTCAGTTATTTGTATTTGAATAATTCAAGATATAACGTTATAGAGATCAGTGAACGATCCACGGCTGTTGCGCACTTGTGTATGACGACACTCGCGCATATGTAAAAAGGAAATTAAATATTTTCGATTTCGAAAGACCAAGAAATGATTCACCTGAACCTCGATATTCTCTTCAAGATGTGGATGAGTGTCAAGAAGATCCCAGACTTTGTACAAACGGCGTTTGCAGAAATACTCCAGGGTCCTTCAAATGCCTCTGCGGCAAAGGATATGAAATAGCTAAGGGAACTACAGTATGCGTGGGTGAGTATACATCCAGATAAAATCGATATAGCTCACAAATTCAAAGGTAGAGACATGGTTTTGGATTGACAGCTCACAGCAAAGTTTCTCTGTTACATTTTAACTCTAAAAACTTTGTGAGTGAAATATAAAAAGATTTTCCATTTTTTGTCGTTCCTTTCAAATTTAACCTTACAATAAATAAAATAAGCTTTTTTGAAGTGATGTTTCAAATACGAGTTGCTGAATTCTATTGGGGTTTCAAAATCCGAGTGGAAGTTCAAATGCCTCGCCTACACCCTTGGCAATAGAATACAGGGGCGAGTATTTGACACGACCTCTTATACTCTTTTTGTTATGTTTGTTTTTATTTCAAAGTTCTACTACTTTGAAATATTTTAAAGTCCGAGTAGTAGGACTTGGAAATATTTGAAAGTACTAGAACTTTGAAATGGTTGCGGTCGTATTTGATGGGGGTTTCAAACTACTGCACCGTGGTACAAATAAGAAACCCTGGTTGGTCGATGAGCTCATAAATTATTAATGAGCATAAGATTCGTTGTTCTCTCTGTTCTCAGATATTGATGAATGTAAGAGGAATCAATCTCAGTGCCATGAGAATGCTTATTGTTCAAACGAGGTTGGCTCGTTCCGATGTGAATGTAAACCTGGTTTTGTTGGTGATGGATTAACGTGCACAGGTAACATTCTAACACCATTACTTCCTAACAAAAATGCCTTACATAACTTTAATTTCGATATTCAATTATCAGAATTGCGCGCTTATCTACATTCAATAAACGTTAGGAGCCACGAAGAACAGTAATTTTGGGATAAACATCAGCAATAAACTATAGAAATACACTTCTATTAAGAATATAATCTACTGTCCAAACTCTTTGAATTAGATTTCTCTTTCTCAACTGCCTGTGGCTTGTCTAGTTTCAAAGGATGGGCAAGCGGCCTTGAACAGTTCAATTGATGATGAAAAATCAAATATATCACTTCAGTTCATATCACTATCAAGCGACCACTCTCGGGTAATATGCTACTGGTCGATCGAGGTTGACCGCTCAACAGAGGTTCTGGTGTAGTCAAAGATGCCACTATAGTAAATGTATTACTGTAATTTCTCTCAGATGTGGATGAATGTAGCGACGGAACTGCCAAGTGTAGCATCCATGGGACATGCGTTAATACTCCGGGATCCTATCAGTGCGTTTGTGAAACTGGGTATACCGGAGATGGTACCGAATGTAACGGTAAGTATGATTGATATAATGAATTATACCGGGTGTACCGGGGATTATACCGACTATGAGGGTAAAGGAGAAGGAAGTGATGAATAAACTCACGGTGTTTCAATTGCCGGGTGTACCGGGATTGTTCCCGAATATGGATGACATGGCTAATTATACCGAGTGTACCGGGGATTATACCGATTGTGAGGGTAAAGAAGAATAAAGTGTAAGAGAAACTCAATTACCGGGTATACGGGGGTTGGTACCAATTGACTGGAGATCATTGTCAATCGATAGATATCAACGAGTGCCTCAACCAGCCCGAGCTATGTGAACATGGTCAGTGTGTTAACAAGCCAGGGTCATACATGTGTGACTGCGAGCTTGGGTACCTCCCAGCACCAGACAAGATGAGCTGCCAAGGTAAGGAGACTAAAAACCTAAGAATGCATGCTGGCATGCATAGAGTGTTGTTGGAGAGCGAAACGGAAATTTTCTCCTATGGGAAATAAAACTTATGCAAAAGTAATGCATTTTACCTACAATACGCCGCCATTAAAACTCTTCAATTCGAGTGATGACGTTCATCATTTTTGGACGCCATGGATGGAACGGTTTTTGAATTGATGAGAAAAGTGGTCGACATTTTGAACGAACGCCAACGATATATCAACCTACAGGGCCGGAACTAGTTTGACGTCAAATTTTCCTCGAAGATGCTTGCCTAATTGCTTCTTCGTTTTCAAGGCTTCCTTGTCAGAAAAAAATGTATGGCAGCAAATCTCAAATTGCTCCGCTTCGTAACTACCTCATTACCTATAATCCTTATTAACATCGGAAACACGTAGACATATAAGGTGTTTCCTTTCATATTCCAGATATTGACGAATGCAAAGAATTCAAAGACCTTTGTGCGCATGGACGTTGCGAAAACCTGCCGGGAATGTTCCGGTGTATCTGTGACCGAGGCTTTCAACTTACGAGATTGGGCAGCAACTGCACCGGTTAGTACAACAATCACTTTTAAAAAGTTCTAGGAAAAAGCGTTGAATTTTGAGCACCAGATAATTTGACTTATTCAATAATGATGATCCACGTCCCTTTTTAAATATATATGAGTGATTTTTTACGACTTTGTTACAGCCCTCCTATATAATTATAACTTAAGTACTAATGTGTATTTTTGCCTTGATCGAAGATATCGACGAATGCTCGCTTACTGGCATGTGCCCGAATGGGAGGTGTGTTAACAGGATGGGGAGCTACACTTGTGAATGTGATGAAGACTTTGTGATTAACCGTGATGGTACAGGATGTATCGGTAAGTTTATGGAAAAAGCCTCAATTTGTTAAATACAAAATTCTCGGGGTGCAATCACGCATGACTCAAAATCCCTTGAGAAATAAATAACCATGAAACAGCCTCTATGCTGGTTGATCTAACAAGATAGGCTAATAAGAAATGCTTTGTTATCGTCAACCATTAAAAAACACGCTAAACAACCTCCGCGGTCATTTTTTTTTCTCATATTGTTAATTCATCGCGCGCTGATTGGCTATTTTTTATGATCGATAAGGGGACAGGGCCCGGTTGTACAAAGCCTGGGTAGCACTATCCGGTGGATAATTCCTTATCTAATGGATAAGTCGATGCTGTTGTTCAATAAGTTTATCCACTGGATGAGATTTATCCATTGGATAGCGCTATCCAGGCTTCGTACAACCGGGCCCAGACAAATGAGCTGACGTCAACAAGCGCGCGCTCATTCCGTTGGTTGTTTTGATCACTAGAAAACATCGAAAAAATGCGTGTTAGTGAATTTTTTGTGGTAAAAAACAAATGGCTGAGCTTATGGTTTCACTTGAGTTTACATCATATGCTGATGCCATTACATGTTCGATAAGAGTACAGACCATAGAAAAGTGACCTTCATGTGCAAACTGACCTTGCTTTAAACCTGACTTATTTTCACAGACATGCGTAAGGGATTGTGCTTCTTACAAACAAGAGGCAACAACACGTGTCTGAACCCACTCCGAGCTGTTTATCGTGGTATCTGTTGTTGTACAGTAGGGAAGGCATGGAATGGCTGCGACTACTGTCCACGACCAGGAACAAGTACATATATCATACCATTAAATAACGATGTGGCATGTAATGTTCTAGTTTTGAATCAGACAACGTGAGAGTTAGGGTCCCAGGGGATGGGGCTTTATTCTCATTTTACGCCCAATTGTTTTAACACATCCCCTTTTCCCAGCGTCCAAACCGCAACCTTTTTTCTTCACCATTTTTTTTTCCCACCTTCCAAGCGACATCTAATGAATCTGACAATAATGACTCTAGTGTACTCTAGTGTATCTCACAACTGTTTGTCAGTTAATTTAAAAAAGTTAATTAAAACTCAAACCAGTTATGAGACAACCTTCTTATAAAGTAACTGTTACTGTTGGTTAACCAACAAAAACATTTTGAATTTTTTTCTTTTTTTCTTTTTCTTTTTTTTGCAATTTAGAGGAATATAGGAAAATATGTCCAGGAGGACATGGATTTGTGCCTAACCCTAACACTACCGTTATTGTTGGTGAGTCAATATATACATTAAGGTTTGCTAGCTCTTAGATTTCCCAGTGGTCTCTCTAGTACAATGCGAAGATATGAAATTTAAGCCTGCTAAGGACGTACGATATTCAGCGATTTTAGTGGCCTCGTACTTCCCCCGACCTGCGGTTGCTGTTCTTATTTTCTTATTTCCCACCTTTTCCTCTCTTGCGCTGTCGTGGTTCTTTGGAGAACTCCGCCATGTCTCCTTCCATTCTCATCATAATTACAGTGACGACGATGAGAAAAGGATACGCGTTAAGTAGTGAGAGTGCAAGGAGAAGGCTATATTGATGATTTTCAACCATTCCCAAGAGAATTAAATAACAAAAAGCACGGCGGCCATGTTGGAGGATATAACAAAAGGATTAATTGATAATTCTTTTGTTAAGTTCCTCCAACATGGCCGCCGTGAAAACCATCAATAGGTGACATTAATTGGTGATTAAGACTACGGTGACATGAATTTTACCTCAAACGATATAATTTTCAAAAATGCTTGACTATGCTCTAGCAGGATTCTTGCTCAGTGTATTCCCTTTTACAAGCAACTCATAGGTGACTTTCAATCATTCCTAAGATAAAGAAAAAATATAAGACCTGGCGGAAATGTTGATTGACACAATAAAAGAGACAATTAAGACAAATCTTTTGCTAAATTCAACCAAGATGGTGAGTATGAATTCCAATAACGCAGCAATGAATAATTTACCAAGTACGTTGTTTTTCAGATGTGGACGAATGTCAAGAACTTCCTAATGTCTGTAGTGAAGGTCGTTGTCTTAACACGATTGGAAGCTTCCAGTGCACTTGTTCTAATGGTCTGAGGCATGATATCACCACGGGAAGATGTGTTGGTATGATAATGTACAACACTGAATTCTAATGCGAAAATCCTAAAAAAAAATCTTGTAATGTTAGCGGAAAGTCGATAAAGTTGACTAGTAACATACAAAATACCACGGTCAAGGTCACTGTACAGTTGGAGATATTTGTTGTTGCTTTGTTTCTTTTGGAGCTCGGTTTATTGGTGTTACATGTGTTGTTATTTGTCCTAGATATCGACGAGTGTACCGAATACCAGTACATATGTGGTTTGGATGGAAGATGTATCAACACGCCTGGTAGTTACAGGTGTGAATGTCCACCTGGTCAAGTACTGGATCCTGTTGATGGATTCTGTGTAGGTAAGTACCGAGTACATGTCACTTTAGAGCGAGCTGTTTTCATTCGAGTTTGTAAATCCAAAATGG
Organism: Actinia tenebrosa; assembly: GCF_029948245.1. Classification (NCBI taxonomy): domain Eukaryota; kingdom Metazoa; phylum Cnidaria; class Anthozoa; order Actiniaria; family Actiniidae; genus Actinia; species Actinia tenebrosa. The sequence goes on along the minus strand of NW_028292569.1, from coordinate 24,525,943 downwards.
GTGGGACGATCGATTACGGGACGGCCTTGCACCATCGGTGCACGGAAAGGGGCAATATACCATTAGGGTATTCGGCATTGTGCAATTTATGCATGGCATATTGCAGCTTTGAACCATCACGGCATGGAATGGGATATCATAGCAGAATGACATACCATTATGTAACGGCATTTTAAAATTACGGCACGCTTTTGTACCGTAACGGCCTGACATTACAACTTCTCGGCATAACATTGCACCACGGTATTTTGCAATCATGATACGGCATTGTACCAAAACAATTACGGCATTGAACGACATTAAAAGAAACTGCACCATCACTGCACGGCTTATTGTACCATGTGTCCTTTTTTCTTTCAGATCTCGGCCGCCATTTGTGCTACCACGATAAACAAATCGGTGTCAATCCTATTTGTAAGAGCAGTTTTTCTGTGAACATTACTCGAAGGGATTGCTGTTGTACAATTGGCAAAGCCTATCTTATCAAGACGTGCGAGCGGTGTCCAACCAAAGGATCGCGTAAGTATAACACGTTATTGTAGCTGTCATGAAATACTCTAAACCTACCCTTTGTTATCTGCGTAACTTACTCTACGAGGAGAAGTTAATTGAAAATCAAATCACTTTTCTGTTTGAATAAACTCATACCATCCTTCGGTAAAGAGCAAATACTGTCCTGCATACTAAAACAACATTTGTTGTCAACACTACCAAATACACTTCAACTATTTTCAGTAACAGTTAGGGTACGAAAATAAAATGCCTGGGCACACGCAGAAATATTCGACTCAGTCTATTCGGCGAAATTTTCATAGTCCGTTGTCGTCGAATCTTAAATTGCGTAATTCCACGCAAGAGACCTTTAACTTAGCCTTTTGGAGAGCTCGAATATCCATGCCCTTTTTTTCCCTCTTATGTCTCTTGCGTGGAAATAGTCTCGTGGAAACTGCCTCTTCTGCCCAATTACTTATAGAACCTACCACTTGTGTTATTTGTATATGTAATAGGACTCCATGCTGTCCAATTAAGAAATAATTGGACGAGGAAAATTCCGAGGACTGACAAAATTGGATGAGGCCGTAGCCCGAGTCCAATTTGGCAGTCAGAGGAATTTTTCGAGTCTAATTATTTCTTGATTGGGGAGCATGAAATCCCATTACCTATTAATTATATAGCTGCCTAATTAATCCCATATCAAGAAGACCTGTCCAATTAAGAACATAATTGGACAGTTACCTATATGGGATTAATGAGAAGCTGTATAATTTAAATACTAACACTGGATTCCTTACTCTTAACAGCTGCTTATTCAGTATTATGTCTGCGCAAGGTTCCCCCTCCCATCACTAAAATTGCACCTCAAGTTCCACCCACTACAAAACCAGCAGGGCCAGTGGTTGTTCGCACCGACTTTGTCACACTATCACCATCCGGTACTGTATACACTGATGAAGCTGTTACTGGACCAAGAACGGTTGCACCAACTACCCCGTTTATTGGAATAGGTGAGGAAAGGCGGTTTTAAGTAAGAGTTAATTACCGAGAACGGAGGCAATAAGCCATATAAATATGTATTACTATATATTGACCTCGCATTTATAATAAGGGTTATAACGAAAATAAAGCCTTGTGAACAACAAAGAAAACCGTGTCGATTGATAAATAATATGAAGATGAAAATTGCCCGTGTTAAAGAATTTAAACAATTGCTGGGTTTCAATCAGTTGATAAAAGTCTCTGAATCTCATTATCTACTGTAAATGGTGGTCTGCAGCCAGAGAGAACCTCCGATTCAGCTTATTGGACATTCCATGAGACAGGAAATGACATCAACAGCAAAATTGTTTATAGCATCGGAATTTTATGATAGCTGTAAATTAACAAATGATTCGGTATCTTTTGTAGTGACAAACGAGTGCAAGCTTATCCCTGAGCTGTGTTTGTATGGGAGATGTATTGATCTTGTTGAAGGATATCGATGTGAATGTCCTCTAGGATACAAAGTCAATGACAAGGGTATCACGTGTGAAGGTGAGTTAAGCCACTGTCGTCCTCTTTTCATTCTTCCTTCTTTTCTGCCTCCCTTGATCCATCCATCCAACCATCCATCCATCCATCCATCCATCCATCCATCCATCCATCCATCCATCCATCCATCCATCCATCCATCCATCCATCCATCCATCCATGTATTATTACCACCATCAGTATTCATCCATGTGTCATCATCACCACCATCATTCATCCATCTATATGTATCATCATTCATCATTCATCATTCACATCCAATAACTTCCATTCATGCATTCAGTGCAATCCAAAATTATCCATGCATCCATCCAATCCCTTGCATGGACGCATTCTTTTATCCACTCGGCTAATTCACCCTCACCCTCCCCCTAAAGCAACCCCTCCTATTCAGCTAGTTTGCCTAGTCAATTTTCAAATAATTTGAAAGCCTGGATGCTTATCATATCAATTTTTATACGCATCGTTTTAGATGTCGATGAGTGCAAGATGAACCCATGTATGAACGGTGTTTGCAAGAACACGTTTGGCAGTTTCGTGTGCGTCTGTCCTGAAGGCTTTACTCTGGACATAACGGGCTTGATTTGCGAAGGTAAGTCAACCTACATCATTCCAAGATGCGCTTTTCACCACGATTTTGTTCGCAGGGATGACCTTAATGTGTATGAAAATAAACCACTTCTATGACTCGCTTTGGTTCTGGGATGTTGTTCGGCAACTTTCCCGCAGGTTTGACGCACATTTTTCATAAAATGACAAGGGCGGATCATGCACAGGAGATTTGGTGGCTAGCTAGCTATTCCTCTTTGGAATTAAAAAATCATAAGAAAAAAGGGCAAGGTAAAGCCTAAAAAGGTCGCTATATGATTCCTTTATAGGTAACAGAACATGCCCCCCTCTCTTAATTAAAATTATCGATCTGGATTGATCCGCCACTGGCATTTTAATTTTAAAACAATCTCTCTCTAAAATGAACTTTTTTCTAGACATGGATGAGTGTGGTACTCCTGGATACTGTGAAAACGGGAGGTGTAAAAACATGAATGGTAGCTTCATCTGCGATTGTAACAAGGGATTCCAATTGACACCAAACAAACGAACCTGTGTTGGTAGGTATATATGGCAACTAAAATGCACCCCACATCTTAGAGTATAAAAAGCGACGTCACACTTCCCCTTGTCGGGAACAAATCATGGGAACTGAGTGTTAAACTGCCTCTCTGAGACTGCGCAAAGTATTTATAGACTAATCACGATCGGTTACTGTGAAGAATAGGCCCTTTACAGTTAACGGTCACGTGTCTGTGACTTATATATTATATATGACCTATATCATGACTTATATGTAATTTCAGATCTAAACGAGTGTGTCGCTGGGAAAGATATCTGTGGCAACGGTACCTGTATCAATACTAAAGGCTCGTACCAGTGTCAGTGTCATGAAGGATTCAAGCTCGATGGCGGGGAATTCTGCCGAGGTAGGTTTGCATAGATTTATAATTATCGTCCTCTAATTGATTGATTTGAGTGACGTAAGTAGTGACGTCATAGAACTGTGGACGAGACGGGACATGAATCAATACTAAAGGCACAGTGTGTGCAATTGTTGCCATTAATGGAACTAATGAGCCTTATTGATATCTTTAGATATTGATGAGTGTATAACAGCTGAAGATATTTGTAACAATGGGCTTTGCTTCAACATTGAGGGGTCCTTCCGATGTCAATGTAACATTGGATACAAGCTCTCGTTTGATCAAAGAAACTGCGTTGGTAAGTCTGTTTGTTTGTATGACTGTGTGTCTATCTGTCTGTCATTATGTCTGACTGCCTGTTTGTATGACTGTGTGTCTATCTGTCTGTCATTATGTCTGACTGCCTGTTTGTATGACTGTCTGTATGTCTGTCATTATGTCTGAGTGCCTGTTTATATGACTGTCTGTCTATCTGTCTGTCATTATGTCTGAGTACCTGTTTGTATGACTGTGTGTCTATCTGTCTGTCATTATGTCTGACTGCCTGTTTGTATGACTGTCTGTATGTCTGTCATTATGTCTGAGTGCCTGTTTATATGACTGTCTGTCTATCTGTCTGCTGTGTATAACTGCCTGTTCGTATAACCTGTGTTTCTGTCAGTCACAACCACAGCACATCTATCATTATAATCTATTCATTTACGACCTTCTTTCTCTAGACATCAATGAATGTACCGAGATACCAAACTACTGCAAAAATGGAAGATGCACCAATACCATCGGTGGTGCCCGATGCGAGTGTCTCGCGGGATACTCGCTCAGCCCTGACGGCAGACAATGTGTGGGTAAGTTATAAATAACTACCCTGCAGATAACATTTGAATTTGGACAGTAGATGAAAAATATTTTCCTATTCCTTTCTAGATCTGAACGAATGTGACACGAATCCAAACTACTGTTTCCCAGGAGGTATTTGTGCTAACACACCGGGTAGTTATCGTTGCGCTTGTAATCAAGGTTATGTTTCTAGCGAGGACGGAACTACTTGCGTTGGTAAGTTTGCCATATAGACCTACAATCTTGGTCAAAAATGTTGAGAAATTTTTAGCTTTAATGGTACTTTTCATGAAAAACATGAAAAATTCCCCTCAAAAGACCCCCTCCCCCTTTTATTTTGCTTTGGGTTAACACTTTGATTCCACTTTCATCGGACGTCTCCACTTCCAAACAAGTTCAACTTTCTGAATAACAAGATTTTAGCCTTGTACAACAGCCTTTTTTCAAAAAAAAAGTTTTTGGCGCTCACTGCTTGAGTCCAAGGGAATGACATGTGGCCTGAAATAGGGAGGTTTTGTCTTTTTGTGCAGAACTCAGTTATATTTATGAACTAGTTATAAGTTACTGCAATGATTTACGGTGATATTGAAATCCAAGGATAGAAATATTTATTACTGGAAAAGGGTCGGAGTTAAGACATGAATTAATATAAAACAAAATGAGTCTTTATACACCGAAAGCAAATATGGCTACCAATTTGAATAACTAATGTTCTGGACTGACTAGCCTTTCATACATGTAGATGAACACGAGGCTAGTCATTCTAGAACACTGTTCTCAAACTAAATGCTGTATAAAGGCATTTGGTCTATACAGTGGCATAATAATTGTACTTCAAACGTACCAAAACTCCAAAACTTCAAGGCTTCCTCTCTTCTTCTTCGACTGCGTTTTCCAATGAATATACTGTTCTTGATAATGAAGCTAGAGTCGACCCTGACTTTGAGACTTATTTGAACCTTTCTCTCCCAAGATGTACGCGAAGATTACTGTTTCAACACCTTCAAAGAAGATAGCTGTACCGATCCACGCCTGGAGGTAGTAACCAAGTCTGCATGTTGCTGTTCTAAAGGTCAAGGATGGGGCGATCCATGTGAATTATGCCCATCGCCAAACGCTAGTAAGTTGAAGGAACCACTTACAAGTTATCTGTTGAGGACAATTAGACAGAGATTTTGATCAGAAGGTCGAAATTAATGTCCCCTGCTCCTCCATTCATTATGTTACAATTATGAAACATTTTGTGTGAGGAAGTATTCATTTAGTAGGAGGGGGAATGGGTCGGAGGAATCCAGGGGAGGGGCATATTATAATTTTCTACTCAGTCAAAAAGGGTGGTAATCAAATATTTCATTCTATAGGGGAGGGTCACTCATTTTATGCAGACAGAAGCAGGGGGGCTAAAGAGTTTACGATTCTGCTCTCTAACCCTGGCCTCGGCAAGTCATTAATATAATGGCACTTATATTAGAACATTACCCTGACCTCTCCAGCCCAATTTGTGTAACCCCCTGCCCCCTGCCCCATTCCCACCTACTCCACTAAATCTCCTGGAAGTTTATGCAGTCTGTCCAAACAAAAAATAACAAGAGGTAAACATTGCAACCAAGAGTTGTAGTCAAGCTTACAAAAAGACTTAATTTGGAGAAAAAGAGTTATGACAGAAATAACCGCTGATTATTAACTTTCCTGGATTTTTTTTTGTCGTACTTTTATTTTCGCTTCAGCTACGTTTAGCACACTGTGTCCGAAAGGTCCAGGGTTTGGCTTCAATAAAACTGGCAAGTTTGTCGGTAAGTGAAGTAGATAACTTGCTTCTCATCTTTTTGGGATAAGTGACTTAATAGGCAACTCAATACTTTATATAACTCCTCGTATAGACCCCTTGCATTGATATAATAATAATAAGATAATAATAATAATGGTTTAATCAATAGAATCCACGAGGTGGCTCTTCACTTATTGATAAACTATCTAATATACAATAACACACACACACGAGATAAATAGAGGATATTACATGGGCGCGCGGAGATACGAAATTTACCTTCGAGTGTTGAAAAGATCTCTCACAAGTGAGCGCAGCGAACGAGTGAGAGATTTTCAACACGAGAAGATAAATTTCGTATCTCCAAGCGCCCATGTAATATTCTGTTTATTATAGAATTATCAATGAAGTATGTTTTGGCTTTTTCAGGCAATTCTTTCCGTGTATTTTTGAATAGCCATCGCAATGGTGTTATTTTCACACGTGAAAATAACATGTTATTTTCACGTGTGAAGATATCAATTCTTCGAAATAGAGAAAAATAGATATTTCATTGGTAATTATATAATAAACTTACAATAATAAACTATGAAACTATGAAATAGACAAATTTTAGACAAAGATAAGAAATAAGATTGAAAATCATTGGAAATTTCTTATTGATTAATTCTAAAGCGATGCTATAATTATATATGAAAGAAAAGTATAAAATGTCAGATATTGGGGGTACGCTCCACCGCCCCCAAGCAACCGCCTCAGGTCGAGACATTCTCTATCATAGATATTCTCTACATTCTCTACAATAGGCCGTATTTTCTTATGCAAAAAAAAATTGTTTTGTACCCCAAAAAAATTCCTCTCGGGATTCAGTGCAAGGGGTCTATATTAACAAGGTTTTTTAAATAGTAGTAGAGACCTTTGCAAATTCGCTTTAGTGACCCAAAACAATGGTTCAAAGACGAGGTTGAACTTGACAAAATATAGTAAATGTATGATGACATCAAGTCTAACTCCGACTTGGAATCAATATTTCGTGGTCACTCAAGCAAATTTGCAAAAGATTATTTCTGTAGTAACAAAATCTTTCAAACTTTTTTGCAGATTTAAACGAATGTAAGATGATGCCGAATCTTTGTCGGAATGGCATGTGCATTAACAGTGATGGTAGTTTCAGATGCGTTTGTCTAATTGGTTTCAAGCTCGATGTGACAGGGCACCAGTGTATAGGTGAGTAAATACCATAAATAACAAAGCAACCTCTGGTCATGTCAAATGTTTTTTTATTCATTAATAATCAGTTGGGTTAAAGAATTTCGTCTATACGCCTTTCTTTCTTACCAAAACATTTCAAACACAGGAAATAGTGTTTCATCCTCAAAGTAGCACCCAGAAGTTGGGTTAATCAATGAGAATATCGTCTACGCCTTACTTTCTTACCAAAACATTTCAAACGTAGGAAATATTGTTTCATCCTCTAATTAACACCCAGATGTTGAATTAATTAATGAGAATCTCGTCTACGCCTTACTTTCTTACCAAAACATTTCAAACGTAGGAAATATTGTTTCATCCTCTAATTAACACCCAGATGTTGGGTTAATCAATGAGAATCTCGTCTACGCCTTACTTTCTTACCAAAACATTTCAAACACAGGAAATAGTGTTTCTATGATGTAACTATTTTATCTTTACAGATGAGAATGAGTGTGTGGAGAAGAAAGATGCATGTGGCAATGGCACTTGTACCAACACCGAGGGCTCCTATCAGTGTGTATGCAATCCGGGATTCGCACCTGGACGGCAGTCACCGAAATGTGTCGGTAAGAAACGTGTCCGTATAAGAAACAGAAGCCTTTCTCTTTTCTCTCCTTTTAGACCTTGAGCCGTTCGCCAGAAAATAGAAGAGTTTATACTAACTTATTGCAGAATGGTGGTTTTGAATGATCCCTTGACCAAAGCGATCTGAATTCTTTATGAATTGTCAAGTTTCTTCTCTTTTCCAGACGTGGACGAGTGCAAGGCCGACAGAAGTCTCTGCGCGTTCCGTTGTATTAACACACCAGGGAGCTTTAGATGTGTTTGTCCGAGAGGATTCGAGCTTGCAGGCAACGGAAGACACTGTAAAGGTAAATTACTTTACTTATTGAATACAAAAATGTCTTTGGCATGCTGAGGTTTAGTTTGCAGCAAGAGGGGGAGCTGTGGAAGGGCTGAGAGAGGGAAATGAGGGGAGAGAGACTATCAAATCAAGTCCATAGATTGAGCCGTGAGAGTAACTAGATGCGTGGTGTGAGGCGGATAAGGCTTGATGCGTGGTGTGAGGCGAATAAGGCTTAGCTTAGCTTCTAATCTCGGCGTGCATGCATACGGTTCGTATTAGTTCTCACGCGTGAATTGCAACTTAGACCTTGGACGATATTCCTTGACCACCAACACAATGCAAAATCATTCGTCTTCGGCGTTGACTATCGGTCTTATTTACTAATAAGTGGCACAAGACGTACCTTTTACTGATCGATCGAATTTGATGTTTTTCTTTACAGATGTTAATGAGTGCACACGTGATCCAAAACTATGTCCATACTTGTGTAAAAACTTCGTTGGAGGATACAAGTGTATCTGCGCGCCAGGATATGTAGGAGACGGCAGAACGAAGTGTATAGGTATGGAGAACAGAGTTACTATACTATTCCAGGGCGTGCATAGTGTAGGAGAGGGTAGGAGACGGTATAATGAAGTGTATAGGTATGGAGAAAAGAATTGACATACTATTCCACGGCAAGCATAGTGTAGGAGAAGGTAGGAGACGGCAGAATGAAGTGTATAGGTATGGAGAAGAGAATTGACATACTATTATAGGGCAGGCATAGTGTAGGAGAGGGTAGGAGACGGCAGAATGAAGTGTATAGGTATGAAGAAGAGAATTGACATACTATTATAGGGCAGCCATAGTGTAGGAGAGGATAGTGAAAGTGAAAGTGTATAGGTATGGAGAGACAGCTTGCATGGTAAAGTAGGGCAAGCATAGAAGTGTATGTAGGAGACGTAAGAATGAGGTGTATAGGTATGGAAAGACAGCTTGCATGGTAAAGTAGGGCGAGCATAGCAGGGTATGTAGGAGACGGAAGAATGAGGTGTATAGGTATGGAAAGACAGCTTGCATGGTAAAGTAGGGCAAGCATAGAAGTGTATAAAGGAGACGGAAGAATGAGGTGTATAGGTATGGAAAGACAGCTTGCATGGTAAAGTAGGGCGAGCATAGCAGGGTATGTAGGACACGGGAGTATGAGGTGTATAGGTATGGAATGACGGCAGAATGAAATACGTATGAGTATGGAGAAGACAGCTAGCATGGTAAAGTAGGGCAAGCATAGCAGTGGATGAAGGACACGGGAGAATGAAGTGTATAGGTATGGAAAGACAACTTGTGTGATAAAGTAGGACGTGCATAGTAGTGTAGGCACAAAGACAGCAAAAGAGTCTAAGAAAGATGTGATACGATAGAGTATACCTGTAATACTAAAAAGGCAACATAGTAAGATAGTGCGATGTATATACCTCACAGTAGAATTTCTCTCCCTAGACATCAATGAGTGCCAAACTCAGCCAGGATTGTGTCGTAATGGCGTCTGCCGTAACATTGGAGGAAGCTACGTGTGTGATTGTAACGTTGGATATGTGCGCTCCAAGAACGGCAAGAGATGTGAAGGTATATATATTGATTAATGCTTTATTGCTTTAACTGTAAGTCAGCCAAGCCCTGACCTAGATCATCCCAGACGTTGATTCAGGGTTCGATTTGTAAGTTAGCCATGCCCTGACCTAGATCAGCCCAAAGGTTGATTCAGGGTTTGATCTGTGAGTTAGCCATGCCATGACTTAGATCAGCCCAGAGATTATTCTAGGGTTTGATCTGTGAGTTAGCCATTCCCTGACTTTGATCAGCCCAGAGATTGTTCTAGGGTTTGATATCTGAGTTAGCCATTCCCTGACTTTGATCAGCCCAGAGGTCGTTCCAGGGTTGGCCTGACTTAGATCAGCCCAGAGGTTGTTTTGGGGTTCGATCTGTGAATTAGCCATGCCCTGACTGAGATCATCCCAGAGGTTTAACTAGGGTTTAATCTGTGAATTTACCATGCCCTGACTGAGATCATTCCAGAGGTTGTTTCAGGGTTTGATCTCTGAATTAGCCATGCCCTGACTGAGATCATCCCAGAGGTTTAATTAGGGTTCAATAGCATGCGCATGGAAGGTGTAACTGATCCTGTACTCACCCTTTCGTTTCCAGATACTCGCAAAGGATTGTGTTTTGCCTCGGTTAGCATCAACGGAGTCTGTGAAGCTGTAACCAAACAGATGATGCAGATTACAAAGGGACAATGTTGCTGTACAGCTGGCAAAGCTTGGGGAACAAGCTGTGAGATTTGTCCTTCCCAAGGAACATGTACGTAAAAACGAAATCCAGGTCATACACACTGTTAGAAACGCATCAGGAAGACTAAGGCAATAGCTGAAAATCATTTTCTTTTTACTTCTATTGCAGCGGCGTTTAGAGATCTTTGTGTTGATCCTGGAACAGGTACACAATGTTAATTTTCTTCAATAATCTCCTCTCTTCGCCTTTTTTTTCCCTCTTTGTTTATCTCATTTGTTGCTGTTGTCGTTGTTTTCTTCTTCTCCTTCTCCTTCTCCTTCTCCTTCTCCTTCTTTTTCTCCTTTATTTGCTTCATCTTTTTCTTCTTCGATGTCATATATATTGCTATTCTACCACCAAGCTAATATTCCAGATCATTTCCTTAGGAGTTTTCTTGTGGTGTTTTCTTTCGTAGTAACGGATAAAGTGTGTGAAATGGTGCCTGGATTATGCAAGAACGGCAAGTGCATGAACATCATAGGTGGCTACAGATGCATGTGTAACGTTGGCTTCAAGCTTTCTACCAATGGCCGAAGATGCGATGGTAAGGCCCATGGACTAAGTTGCTGCTGGAATATCATGGCACATATTTTGGATTTAAAACCATTCATCTTGAATTCCACAGATATTGATGAATGTCAACACACGCCGAAAGTGTGCCAATTCACCTGCAGAAACACCGTCGGCTCGTATGAATGTAGCTGTGCGATTGGCTATCGCCTTGCTGACGACAAGAAAACATGCGAAGGTAATGTTACCATGACTACCATTATAACAAAACATGTGAAGGTAATGGTACCATGACTACCATTATAACAAAACATGTGAAGGTAATGGTACCATGACTACCATTATAACAAAACATGTGAAGGTAATGGTACCATGACTACCATTATAACAAAACATGTGAAGGTAATGGTACCATGACTACCATTATAACAAAACATGTGAAGGTAATGGTACCATGACTACCATCTTAAGAAAACATTTCGCAAAGATAAAGTTACAATATGACAACGATGGGTAAGAAAGACATCGATTGATAAGAAAACATATGAAGGTAATGTTACCATAACAACGACTATTAGAAAACAGGGAGTTACCATGACTACAAGCGATGACGTCACTTAATTTCTTGTTCACGTATTTGCATTCATTAGAGACTTAATGTAGTATCTCTTTTAACAGACATTGATGAGTGCGTAGCAGGCACTCATAACTGTCAGTATCGTTGCATCAACACACGAGGAAGCTATAGATGTGACTGTCCTGTTGGCTACATGAAGAATGGAGTCACGTGTGTGGGTGAGTTAACCAATAAACGATCAGTATTTCGAGTGTTAGTGTACTAATCTTGTTTCTCGCGGGACGAGGCCGTTAGGAATGTCTTGAATATGAATGAGTGTGAGCCACTGAACTTAGAAAAAGAAATTTATGAGATCTCCCCAGAAAAAAGTTGTGAGTAAGATAAATGCTAAAAAAAGAGAATTTCGATGTTTTATTTCCACGAAGTGGTTCTTCTTCCACTGAACTCCGATGGAAAAATAGAATTTGATTTTTTGCGAAGGGAGGACAACCGTAGAAACCATAGGAAAAACCCCTCGAAACACAGGAGAAAACTAACTAACAACTCTATATGATTAGGGTGATTCACCACGTAGGGGATTTAGTGTTCTTTTGTAAATTACCTACCTTTGGCAAATCTTCAAATAAATAACTACATAAACATGCTTCTCTTAACCGACAGAATTCATATATAAAGTACCTACCTTCCAATTTGAGACGCATTGATTCTTCAGGTAATGATCATGAACGCAGACCACCAATGTGATGATGTTTCTTGATTTCTTTCAGACAAGGACGAGTGCATGATGACCCCGAACCTCTGTGGACAAGGAAAATGTGTGAACACTCCTGGTAGTTACCGCTGTACATGTAACGAAGGCTTTACATTCGACCCCAAGACAATGACGTGCACTGGTAAGTGTACATCAAATATTTGGCCCAATTGCTTTTACTACGCAACAATAATATCTAAACGTCATTTTCGATCAAGTGTAGAATAAGGCTTAATTGGTTTGAAAAGTGTCTTCCGAGTCCAAAATCCCAGGAGTTTTCCAAAGATTTTTCACGATTTTTTTCTTCCAAAATTATTGAACATTCTTATTTTGCAGGTGGAAAATTTTTTTGTTTCGCAACTTTGAATTTATTTTAATGGCCAATATCGATGGTCACTCTGAATACCAGCTTTTAGCTGAATAGGCCAACCTGTTTAAATAAAGGTTACATAACCATAACCATATCTTTACCTCAGTTGCATGAGTGACGTCAAAAAATTAAAGAATGCTCAATTTTAGTAACAATTGGTTCCTTCTGATCTCTTGATCTGCAATTATTTCAGACAAGGACGAGTGCAAAACCCAACAGCCTCAGTACTGTCAGTCTGGCTGCATCAATCTGGTCGGAAGCTTCAGATGCAGCTGTCAGGTTGGGTTTGTTCAGGACGCATACTGGAATCAATGCGTTGGTAAGTGAGAGAAAGGGGATATCCTAAGTATACGGATCGACAGGGCAGAAAAACGGTTTTACGTATTTAAACTCAATACTTTGTAAACACGTTCTTTTGGAGCCAAATAGCAAAATATCAAATGCGACAAAAATTTATTGAATGCGTATTTGACATATAAAGCCGTGTACTTTGGGCTAGGTGATATTTTGATCAGCAAAAAAACTGACATTTTCGTGAATACTAATAAGTAGCCTTTAATCTAATTCGACAAAATTTCGTCACAAGTTTCGAGCAGCAGTGACACAAAAGAAATGCTAAAAAATTTGGAGTATTAAACTCAGTTAAATTTAAAAATCGTGAAAGTAGCGGGCTTGTCGTTTTTCTGCCCTGTCATACGGACCTTATCTGACCTTATCCGGCTATCATTTCTGAGTTTGATAAACAGGATGCATCGTGGTCTAGCTAGACTATAATGCAACATGAAAACCGATGGCAGTAGATTGATAATATTCAGTTGACCTTTATAAAAGACTTATTCAATTAGGTTTGCACTGAAAAGTGCCTTCAGCTACGATTCACGAGGTTTGATAATATTTTCGAACAAGTTTTACGAAATAAGAGTTTCACCGTCAGAGATTCATTCCCTGAGTAACTGATCTTTGCTTAGCCTATTTCTTATCAAGCTGCGATGTTGTTTATTGTTCTGTCCAACAGATCAGAATGAGTGCAGTAGCTATGGACGCTGTGGGGCAGCTCGTTGTATCAACACTCTGGGTAGCTTCTACTGTGGCTGTAATCAAGGCTATGTGTTGGGTCAAGGTGGACAAGCATGTCAAGGTACGACCATGCTTACATGCATACACTTATCAAGTTCCCCAAGAGGGAGCCATTGAACTTTCCACTCAAGACAGGAAATACGTCAATGGACTACTTCAACTATACGGCGGCCATCTTGCCAGTGGGCAAAACAAAACAAAGATGACGAAAAATATTTAGAGTTTCGAGTTTGTCTTTTATGGGTAAAGGTGATCGATGTGGCGTCTTAATTCATCTTTTGTTGTATTCTCTTGTGGTGAGCCGTTAATATCAATCGACGTCATTACTGTAACAAAGCTTTATTTACCCCTGGATATCCCATGATGCCTTGCAATCCACGATGGCCGCCGTAACATCGAAGTGGTCCATTGAAACCCAGCAATATGACAAGGTTTTATTGACAGCCAATCTCATTAACTCCAAATAAAGTATTGTTTTATCACCAGACGTAAATGAGTGCTTAACGGGTCAGAATCCTTGTAGCTACGGCTGTAACAACAAAAGAGGTGGATTCAGCTGCTCGTGCCCGCAAAACTTCTACCCCATCGGTGGAGGGTAAGTCTGCTTTTTTCCTCTCGTAAGATTGGCACTATGTGGACTAATGGGTGAACTCGCTTTGTGATATCTCAAATCCTTTATTTGTATTTTATTGTAGAAGTTAATAAAAATAGTATTCCATATTTAATTTGTCGTTTAGCGTCTCGGTGATTTTTAGTTCAAACCCTTGGTCTAGAGTTTCATTAAGGATTGGAGGATCGAAGGGGATCGGAGAATGCTCCCATAAACTCCGAAATTCTCAGGCTTAAACTACTATCAATAGCTTAGTAATTAGCCAAATGTTCACTTGGTCCCAAGGATTCTCCAGCAGTTCATGAACTTCTCCTATTATTTCAAAAATTAATGAGAACCCTACAGTCTGTCTGTTTTGGAATTAATCATATTTTTGGTTCATAGACACTGTTTATCACCATACGGAGAGGCATGCTATGAATGCGCACTGGCAAAGGGCGAGACAATTCCTACCGGAGGTGTTCCTCTGGTAGAGAGCACCGACGCGACACAAGCTCCTTCCACGCCGCCCCCGGCTGCTGATAGCTACAGTAGACAGAGGTTGTTTGCAGACCAGGCAAGACGGAACATAAATCAGCCTCCTTATCGACCTCAGAACCAGTACCAACACCCTTATCGACAGCAGCAAACAGGTATGTTTGGAGCACATTTCGCATTGATATTGTGAATAACGGCACGGTTACTGTATGGAATTTAAGGAAATTTATGGTGAGTTAGGCTTAGCGCGCAAAGCTAGTGCGGTCTTGTTTTTTAGTTGCGCGGGAAACGCACGGTATGGCGTATACCACGTGCATGCGTGTAGTGCGCCTTCTCCAACATGTCGTATCCAAGGAATGACTTTCCAACGTTTCCATACGAATCATTTAACCACAACGATTTAAGGCATTTATGGGAAAATAAAGAACGGGCCATGCGGCTACGAATTTGTTGTATTTTCCCTACTCATTCGAACTCCGCGCACAGTCAATGTCTCATTTGCCCTACAATAAATTTGTTTTACGCAGCCGCACGAAATATGTCCTATACCTTTTAACTATACTTGGCCCAGATTTCAAAGTTTTAACAGTAGCGGCAAACATTTGATGAAGATTAAACTGGATCTTTTGTGAATCTTTAGGTCAATATGGTGGATTCCAGCAGCAGCAGCAGCAGCAGCAGCGACCGCTACAGAACCAGTACTATAACCAACAACCGCGACAACCACAACAACAATACCGACAACCCTATAGACAACCCTATAGACAACCCTATCAACAACCTTATCAACAACCCTATGGTCGAACCTACCCTCAGGGTCCTAGTGGCTACTCGTACCGTTACTCGTCCTCTCAATCCACGTACACGACTGCCGGAGGACGTCGAAAACGTTCGCTGCACCGAATCAAAAGAATAGGGCTCAAATACAACATGACATCGGGTGACATAATCCTCAAGCTCGTGCCTGTGTTGAGATCGCTTAATGGTACGATGGAATATATGATAGAGAAAGCTAATCGTTCGCTGTTTAAAGTTGAGCACAATGCTGGGACCATGATCCTGCGAGCTAGACCTGGCCTGAAAGTTGGGCAGATGCACAAGGTTTGGCTTAAGCCAAAATCCTTGAAGCAACCACGAAGAACCAACTCCAACGAGAAGAAGAACGCGAAAGAAAAGCCAAGCCACACAGAGCGCGTAAAGAAAGCGGCGCGTGTCGTAGGTATGAGAGAAGCCATGAGATTTTTACTTCATCTACAAATTGAAGTCGTTTGAAAACTGGGACAAAACGATGGAGAAACTTTGGATTTTTTTTAGCTATAAGATTGGTAATAGATCGGTCAGTACGCACGGCTCTTATTAGAATGATAGTCTGTCAAATGTAGCTAAAACAAATGTTCAAAGGTCAATGAATTTCATTAGAAAATTATTTAGTTAGATACCGTTATGTCCCGGCGCTATCAATCGAACGTGAATTCGAACGATCGATTCCATCGAATCCAATCGAATCCAGTCGAATGATTGGATTCGACTGCATTCGGCAATCAAATGAAATCGAATTAAAAAAAAAAGTTGTGGCCAATCGAACACAATCGAACATTCGATTACGTTCGATTAAAATCGAATACAATCGAATTCACCTTTTTTTAATTCGATAAGTCGTTTGACTACCGAATGCAATCGAATACAATCATTGGATTTCCGAATCATTCTATTGATTACGCCGGGCAAAGGGAAGTCGACAAATAGGAGTTTTATAATTAAAATAATAAGCAGGAAAGTAAAAGACGTCCGATCTCTAAGCTCCAAGCATCAGTCCTTATTTCATTAAAATTATTTCCTCGTAATTTACTCTAGCTCAAATAGATTTTCTTAGATACACCAAACCGACAGCCGACTCGATATCGATCGAAACCTATAACAATAGATTACACGTCGGTATATATTTCTTCGATTTGCAGTTGTCATATAGAGGCTTTGCACCCTCACGTGATGGCAGCCATGACAGGAGGCAGGAACAATTGAGTCTAGTCTAATCTGATTTACATTAGAAAGAATTCAGTTTCCCAGGGGAAAACGACTCTATTGTCATGCCTCCTGTCATGGCTGCCATCACGTTATGGCGCAAAGCCTCTATGGATGCTTGGCAATAAACTTAAACGATATATAAAATAGGGTGCGAGGGATTCATCCAGAATTCTTTTCGAGGGCATGATAAACAAGAAACCGTTTATTGGTTTTTAATATGAATTGTCGCGACAGTATAAATTTATAGGATCTTAAATATTTGTAAAAAACAACAGTTAAGAGTAAGAACGCTCAACTCATTTAGCCTATTAAATAATTTTGATGTAAAATTGCTTTTTTTTTTTGTTTTGTTTTGTTTTGTTTTGTTTTTTTTTTTTGGGGGGGGGGGGGGGGTTGGTTTTTTTTTGTTTGTTTTTTATTTTTTTGTTTGTTTGTTTTGTTTTTTGTTTGTTTTGTTTTGTTTTGTTTTGTTTTGTTTTTTTTTGTTTTGTTTTTTTTGTTTTTTTTTCTTACTTCTCTTTTCTCTTCTCTTCCCTTCCCTTCCCTTCCCTTCCCTTCCCTTCCCTTCCCTTCCCTTCCCTTCCCTTCCTTCTCTTCTCTTCTCTTCTCTTCTCTTCTCTTCTCTTCTCTTCTCTTCTCTTCTCTTCTCTTCTCTTCTCTTCTCTTCTCTTCTCTTCTCTTCTCTTCTCTTCTCTTCTCTTCTCTTCTCTTCTCTTCTCTCTCATCCCATCCCCTTCCTTGTCTTTCCTTGACGTTAATCTCTACATTTTTACCGTTAACACTAATTATAAAATCCTAATATTACCGTTTTCTTTTTCGTTTCCCTTTTTTTTTTTCGCTTTCTTTTCATTTCTTCCTTTCTATTTCATAAAAGTTCTTAATAAACTTACTTATTTAAAATAATCCTACAATGACAGCCCGTAAAGCCATCCACCTAAAATTAAGTATTGCAAAGCGCATTGAGACGTATGTTTGATTTAAAAAACGCTACACCTTTGAATTTTAGACATCTTTCGACGGAAACAGACGTTTGTCTAATGCGCTATATAAGAACTTCTCATCATTACTTCAACGATGTTTTTAACTTCGAATTCAAGCCAATTCACAACCATTTTGCTTGAATAATGTTTTTAACTTCGAGTATCCTGCACAAAAGTCATGACGCAACTGTTCAAACAATTAAGAATTTCCCCCTTATTGTCTTGAACCATTTTTCCGGGAGAAAAATACAAAATAACACTGTCTCTTTACTCAAATACTTGACTTCAATAGCTCACCCCATCTTCGATGGATGTATAGCTCAAAGCATCCATTGCTTTGAAAAAAAATATGAAAAAATGTATTCTGGAGACAACTTTAAGATTTTATGTGCCTATGCATGATCTTGTGATTACAAAAGAACGCTAGAGAACGCTTTTCACCATTATTTGTACAATAATGAGTGCACCTGGCAGATATGATGATTAGGAATGGGATCGTTTTTATGAGCACGCTTCAATTTTTTAACAGTACAAGTGCAAAGTTCTTCCAAGCATGGAATCTCCGACTTTTTCTGCTCTCAATTCGCAAAACATTTCTCAAGGTTTTCGCTACAATTCAACGACTAACCAAGAAGGTTTCAACGAGTTAACGCTGATTCAAGCCTTAACTAGGAAACCAGTAAACTTGGCAAGCGCCGTGTTTCTGTTTTTACTAACTATCTTCAGTATCGTTGGAAATGCTCTGGTTTGTCGTACTATTTTCGTGACCAGAAGACTTCACAATCCTGGTTATTACTTCGTAGCGAATCTGGCAGTGGCAGATTTTCTCGTGGGTATTTTTCCTCTTCCTTTGACACTTCTTGGGTATATCACGTATCAAATGAAAGGTAAGATTACTGTGCGTCTGCTATCAACGCCGAAAAAATGCAAAGAAAAACAAGTGTTTTCCCCCCCTTTTAAATACTGAATTAAAATAATTAGTTTTTTAAAAAGTGTCTAGTAATTATTCTCATTAGAACTTATGGCATCTCAGCTACAAACAAAAATCATATTTGCTTTTATTTTTTTGTGGGCAATGGTTATTTATTTTATCAAGATATTTCCTCCAGATCATTATTAATAACTTTTCAAGAAATACAGGCGTGGAGATTTCTCGTATACGATACGATCGATACTGTACGGTGTCCCGTATAAAGGGAATGCAGCAAGTAAGACGGGCGGGTTGCTGCAAATCAAAGAAAAGAGTTGCTGTGCGTTAGACGAGTTGCTGCACTTTAGGTTGTACCACAATTGTGAATTTTCTCGATTTCTGATTGGTCTAGAGCCGGGGGGTAAATAAGGAGATCGTACCAATAAATTACATCCGCAAATCAAGAATCGCTCGAGCAATGAGCCAGCGCACGCGCTCGAAATCGTTTCTCTTTCAAACATCCACCTGGATTTTGGATACGCTTCGTGAGTCCAAAACATTTTGACGGCTAGATGACGAACAGAGGACATAGTACGGAAAGCCTTAGAAAAAAATGGTTGACGAATTGCTGCAAATAAGAAACGAGTTGCGGAATGTTAGACGGGCTGGTTCATGTCAAAGATTAGATTGGAATTGATTTCTAGAGAAGCTTGACGTGTTTGTCTTTCCTCGGCACAGAATTACAAAAATTGCTTCGAAAAATTACTCATGATTACAGACTGCAGGTCATTGATTCGATTCCCGGCAGTTTTAAATTTTGAGCGATTTCTCAGCTAAAACGGGTCGTAATCGATTTAGAGTTAAGGGGGGGGGGGGGGGGAGCTTTTTTAAGTAGACATAAGTTTCTGGTCACCCATCCAGACACTAACATCGCTCAACCGGACTTGACTCAGTGTCATGGAAGCGCAAGTTTTTTCCACTGGACCACGGTTCGAGGTGTATCAGCATAACAATAGTCGAGAAAACAATGCGCCGGATAGACTAGACTTTTTAACATTAAATTTTCAACCGATTCCGTGCGTGGCAGAGATGCAAGGGATTAGCCGATATGGTCTGGGGGCCGGCTGGTCTCTCCCCTGATGCTTCGGCTAGAACATTTTCTTAATTCGTACACCCAAGGGCAGAAGGATTTAATCGCCGTCAGGTCCGAAGTCCATACGACGCCTCAGCTCTGCGGATGTCTCGGAGGTATGGCAAAGTGGAGTCGTTTTTTTTAAATTTCTGTCTGTGGTATCCAGATAAAAACTTTTTTAATTGCACATTATTGTCAATTTTGCAATATCTTTTCATAGAGTGACTATACCCAATTACTTTTTGCTCATATTCACGCGTTTCTGTTTGCAGCAACTCGTCAAACATGCAGCAACTCGTTTCTTATTTGTAGCAATTCAACTGGTTTTCATTATTTTCTTCGCAGGCAGATGGATATTTGGAATGGCTTTATGCGATGCCAAAATCCTAGCAACAATTTGGTTCTGCTCTGCTTCTATTTTTAGCCTTTGTGGAGTCACGTGGGATCGTTACGTAGCCGTGACGTCACCCCTTCGATACACTACTCGCATGACGAACAGGCGCGCAAATTGTATAATCGTCACAATCTGGGTGATGTCATTTGTCTTCGGGATTTTCAACTCGTACGGGATCAAAACCTTTCCAGGGCGTGTTATCTGTGAAATTCATAGAATTTCGATTATTTACAGTGCGTTGGACTTGATTTTTTTGTGGCTTCTGCCGATAACGTTTATCGTCTATGTCAACGGTAAGATCTGGAAAGCTGCTTCGAGGCATACGAGACGCATTCAAGCACAAATTCCTGTTGAATCTCTTAGGCATAATCTTAACTTTCAAGATTTGCCAAATGATGTCACCAATGACGCAGAAACACAAGAAACTCATCCATCACAGTCGACTATCAATAGCACAAGATTCAATGGTAAAATAACAAGAAGAAACTATAGCATCCCCTTCACATTCCCACGGGACAAAAGAACGAGGAATTTTGGTCTAAAAAAAGAAATCAAGACTTTTCGTACCTTTCTTATTGTGATTGGTTGTTTTTTCTTCACTTGGACGCCATTTTTCCTCATTTTTATGGTCGAATTTTTCACCGCGATTCCATCATATATTACGTTTATAATTGGACTGTCAACGTTTTTAAACAGTGCATACAATCCTTTGATCTATGGAATTTTTAACAAGGATTTTAGACAAGCTCTCTATGATAGCTTTAAGAAAAGGTCTCGAGCAAGTAGACGAATCAATCATGGATGGACGAAAAATGTGCAGGTCTCCCCCGAAGGTCAAACCGTTCCACCACCCCAACCCCACCCCCTTGAAATTTGTGCTCACGTGGACCCTAATACTCTACATTTCTGATATCATCTGATTTATACGAATATAAAATTAATCGTTAGTCGTCCATGGATGGAAGATGGAAGAAAAAATGCGGGCCTTTCCCGACGGTCAAACAGTGCATACAATCCTTTATGTGTTAACACCTTGGGTGTTAATACCTTGTACCTTAGGGTAAATCTTTAAATAAAATAATAAACAAATAGAATAAAATAAACCGTTCCACCACCCCACCCCCACCCCCCACCCCCACCCCCACCCCCACCGGTCTTTCCGGGTTTACTTGTTGTCATATTATGGCTATATAAAGTGTTCTTTCCGAGTCATTATATTGTAAATGTATGGAAAAGGCTAGCTGAAAAACACTTCCACCTGCCTCCTTACAGTGCTTCACAATGACACGCGCGAAAACGTAAAATTTGTCAATCGTGACAAAACAGTTTTTGCGGGTAGATGGCAATCAATGTGTTTCCATGATAGTCGATCGGAAAGCACGAACTTTTTAAAGGCACGGTCATGTAGAACGTTTTTGAAACGCCTTAATTGACATCGTTACAGTATACATTTAATAATTTAAACATGTGAGCCTTGAACGTTGTGTGCATAGAATATTGAATGTATTGGTAGTGCGTGTGAGCGAAAAGTGTCCGCAATTAATGCGAAAGCGCTAGAACGACTAGACACTTGGATAAAAGTGATTTTATCTACCCAAACGCACGACCATGCAGCTTTGTCGCGACATCAAATTAAACGATTTCTCGATAGTAAATAGGAAGTACATTAACTCCAAACATTGTTTTTTAAATATATACTGTAACGATTTAAATAAAAACTGTCTTATTAATAATAAAAGCTGTCTTATTAATACTATTAAAAATGCTGCACTGTAATTTAGCACATTAACAAATTAATTCCCTTTTATTTTGAGAATCATTATTCATGAAAAGTACTACTTCATAATTTATGAAAGAAGTCGTGTAATAACTGCATTATCCTCTCAGCCCTTTTAAATTATGTTGGGTTCGACGATTGGCGGCTTTTGGCTTGTATACGACTTTTGTTGTCAATAGAGTAGAGTCATACAAATATCCCTAACCCTAACCCTATGGATCAAAAAGTTTAAAACTATTACTGATGACCCCCTCCCCTCCTCTGAAGGTCCAGCCCTCCCCAACCCCCCCCCCCCCCCCCAACCAAATAAAAACGTACCTTTTCCATATTTTATACATTTATAGATTAGAGCGCAAACAATTAATCCGTGAAACACGAATTACTAAATAGTACAAAATAGTGCTAATTAAACAATAGAAAACAATGGAATTTGCATGAAATTGTGCTATTTAGTATTACTAAAGTTTCACGGTTATATTGTTTGCACTCTAAGATATCACCTAATTATTTAGTCTGTTGCCTTAAAGTGCAAATAAACCCTTCGACAATACTTTCAGTACTGATTCTACATGAAGTAAATAGTTGAATGGTAAAATATATCTTCATTTGAGTGATGCGTTTCTAAGTTATGAAGGTTTATTTAGCAATTATTCGCCAAAGGCGAAGTGAATATCGGGGAATATTTACAGAGATGTGAGTTTTCGAGCGGCGAGGTAAATATTCTCCATATTCACTGAGCCTGAGGCGAATAATTGTTTTAGCATATACCTACTTGTGTACAGAGTAGAACGTTTTCCAACAACCGGGGTTAAAAATTCTAATGAGTTTGCTAATATGCTAATGATCTACGTACCGTACTGCCAGCTAAATTATACCGAAATAATCTGCGTGAAGAGGTTTTAACCTTAAAATGCTAGTCTTATTGCACTTTCTGTGAACTTGTCATAATTTCTAGGAATGTAAACGAACTCAACGTTCTAAATTTATTAAAAACTCAACAAGTGTTACAAGACTTTATGTTTTTTATTCAACATCAACGTTTGTATCTGAAAAAATGCAAACGAGTGGACTAACCTAGCATGGAAATTTGCTTTACACAGAAATACCTTTTTAGTTTGTTATAAATGTTCAAATAAGCGTACTCGACGTTCAGCAAAAAATGACGCAAGCTCCACACACTGGAAGAAGCCATCTAGGATGTCTCCATAACTGTGATATGGCTTTGTACACTTTTATTTCTTTAAATACATGCTCCACCTTGATTCGTCATCGTGACAGACACTTGTTAAAGCGCCTTGCCCGCCTTCTTTCCCTGGGGTTCAGCAAATGCATTTGATTTGCTCTTACGGCCGTCAGCAATGGTCCACCATCAGGATAAGCCTTGTCCGCTAGAAGTTTTGCTCCTAGTGATAGGTCCAGAGGCTGTCCTGGTTCAATGCGGGCCATCAGCCTGTAAGATGTCGCATCGTGTGTACTACCAAGAAACCCGGCTTGAACATATCTCAAGTGTCCAAGGTTATCAATGATAAGTTGGGTGTTGAAAGAGTGGTAGTGACGGTGCCCACTATAGAACGATCTCTGGGGCTCTGTTATGGGTCGGTATATCTCATGCGGGGTTGCGTCTATAGCGCCCACTGCGTTTGGGAATTCTGGCCAATTTCCCCTGATGTTGGCCCATTCATTTACATTTAACCAGCGAATTTGATTTTGGAAATACCTCCACATCTCTGGTATGACTCTGTATATAATTCGCACAACAGTTGATGGGTCTGTATCGAACCACAGAGCTAGACTTTCCACATGCAGATATTTGCATAGCCACATTAAAGCTAATAGAACTTGATTCGTGATGTTGAGTTGTGAGCGTCCTAGTCGTTGACGTGGTAATCCATCCCTTGTTAAACGGAATAGAGCTGGAGAAACATCTGCTACTAGCTGCAGAAATGACTGTGGGGTTTCACCTGTATTTCTCCAAAACAACCATGGCTGTCTTTGTATTAGAGAGAACACATCCCTGCCACGGAAGCCTGTAAGAAGACGTCTATTTAACGGCACGTTTGGTATATTTATCGGAGACTGGGAAGCAAACAGGAGTATCAAAATTGCTAGTATTTGCAAAAGCAGGACACGTATATCCTGAATCTGCATCTCAAGTTCACAGTAGCTACCAGTCAAACTTCTATTTTTTGAATAATTAAAATCGAAGCGTGCAACTAACACCGTTTTTGTAATTAGTCCAGGCTGTTTAGAGTTTTGCACTTCGGAATTTTCTGAGCATTCAGTGCCCATCGAGTGACAATTGAGTTTAGCTAGTTTACTTGATTATTTCTGATAAACGTTTTGTCAAGATGTCACAAAAAGATTCTCCAATACCGGGAAATTCGCATGGGTTAGGTAAGTAAACCATTCTTAAAAAGCCCATTTCTGGACTTTTGCGACAAATTAATTTTATTATCGTTTTCAACTTATGGTTTGTAATTTTAATTGTGATAGGATCACTACCAAAGCGTGCTAATGTTGGTGAAAAGGAAATTGAATTTATTTCTAAATGCTACAACGAATGTAATAGCAAAGAGTGGCCTGAAATCCTACAGTACTGCAAAAAAAGAATCCTAGAGGCACAACTCCCTCATCATGTTGTGGCACTCTATCTGGAGAGCCCACTGGCAAGTCGACTGATAACCAGAATGAAGAACATTTTAAAGAAAATGTTGGCTTCCCCGACTGAACCAATAGACTCCATGAAGTATGCAGAGAAGAAAACGCCTTCCCAGAGAAGACAGGCAGTGAAGGACAAATTAGAGGGAGAGTATGTTGCGTCATCATCATGCGAGAGCGAGTTTGATGAAAAAGATGACTGCTTTGCCGGTACGAACAAGGTATCTAAAAAGAGGAAGGTTGACAATGCAGCAGAAACCCAAGCTGCACATAAGAAAATGTGCGAAAAGGCTTTGGAAACGATGAGTAAAGTAGATGCCGTTTTAGGCAAGGTGGACAAATATCTAGATAAGAATAACCAAGCTATTAAAAAATGGATTCAAATCTTCAGTCTCGACTGTTATAGCGAGCTGGTATATCGTCACTTCTACTCAAAGATTTGTAATTTATAAACGTTGCTGTTGAATAAAACTTCTATAAAAATCTTGTAACAATTTTAGTGAGTTTTTAGAGAAGTAAACTCGTTGCTGCTGGCCTATCTCCGACTTCTCAGAAGTTACATATATGAAACTTCTGAAAAGCCGGAGAAAGGCCAGCACCAGCAACAGCAAGTTTACTTCTCTTAAAACCAAATATATAGCGTTAATAGTTTTGTAAGAACGTTTTAGAATGGCAAGCGTTTTAATGCTGAGTTCGTTTACATTCCTGGAAATTATGACAAGTTCACAGAAAGTGCAATAAGACTAGCATTTTAAGGTTAAAACTTCTTCACGCAGATTATTTCGGTATAATTTAGCTGGCAGTACGGTACGTAGATCATTAGCATATTAGCAAACTCATTAGAATTTTTAACCCCGGTTGTTGGAAAACGTTCTAGTAACTTATTTTTATATACAATAATTCAATAAAAACAAACAAACAGAAACTTTTAGTTTGCGTGACAAATTCAAGCAAAACTTTTAGCAAAACGTTTAGGCCATACTTCGTTGCCTTTTTAGTATTGATAGGAATGGCATTTACTTTCATTTTTTCAATTTCCTCATCGACAATTGCCGGCAGATGCCATTTTGTTGCCGACTCAATATTCCAAGATTCAGAGGTGAATATCGTACAATATTCACCTCCAATAACCAATGAGCGCGCGTGTTCTTAGGAAGTACACAAGTTGGTATATGCTAAACTTCCAATATGCTAATGAGTGTGACGTCTATTAAGGCTTAATTAAATATACAAAATCGAACTGGTTCATAGATACAGTATTTAAAAAGCATCATTATTTTACTCATGGTTGAAAATTTTTATTTTCAAAATGGCCAGCATTTAATATCACTAGTTACAAAAAAAACACTCAAATACCTTACCTGACGTCATCATCATTAACATATTTGAAGTATAAACCTTGATAACTTAGAGACGCATCACTCAAATCAAGAAATATTTTACCAATCAACTATTTACTTTATGCAGAACCAGTACTGAATGTGCTGCCAAAGGGTTCATTTACACTAATTAAAAATGAATTAACGAAAGAAACTATTAACAAACATATTTTGGTTAGTACAGAAATGAAAGCCTTCCTTCCCTATATATTATACATTTATTATTAAGATATCATGCACCTGTTTTAGTCTTTTGCCTTAATTAAAAATGAAATAATGAAAAAAAACTATTAACAAACTTATTTTGGTTAGTAGAATTAAATTTCCAATGGCTATCATTAGTAATTTCCACCAATTACCGAACAAACTAGGCTCATTACAATTCATGATATGGTCAATATACAACATATGCTCTTCAGTGAGAATATACAGTTGTGGTTGATTCCTAGCTAGGCAGGTTAATGCACTTGTCTTTCGTATTCGCTTGTTTTGAACCTTTGATAACAAAGAGCCATGCCAAACCTCTCAATTTCCGTCCCAAATCTAACCACCTCGACAACCGTTTCTTCTATCCTGAACAACTTCAAGGAATCGAGTTTAGGTCAAGTGTTGACCAGACCTGATATTCTAACTCTTGCTCTCTTCTTGTCTATATTGATTGTCCTATGTGGTGTTGGTAATGCATTGGTTTGTAGGACCATCTTTGTGACTAGAAGACTTCATTTTCCTGGCTATTACTTTGTAGCAAGCTTGGCTGTCGCCGACTTTCTAGTTGGGGTCTTTGTGCTACCTCTATCACTGGCATATATGATGACATTTCAAATGAAAGGTAAAACACCTGAGGGGGGAATCAAATGCTAGCTTCACAATTACAACTAACTCCAACATAATATATATACGAGAAAACGACTTTTGGGCACTTATTAACATTGCTTTTTTGATGCTAAGAAATTTCTTAATTCGCCATGTTAAGTTTATTAATTCGGACAAAAATAACAAGAAAGTTGTTGTTTGATATCTTTTATTTAGAATTTAGAATATTTCAGTTATCATCTAATGACCGTCTTCTGAAATTCTGCAAGAGGAAGTGTTAGTTACATCAGATTATACATATACACACAAATGAAAAAGGCGATCATTACTCGAGTACAAAGCTTGGTTTAAATTAGGCGTTGAATTTCTTTTTTTAAGTAAATAAATAATTACAAAGCTAGAACGAAAAAGATTTTTTTAGACGTGTTGCAGGTGAAAAATTTAATTTTCCAAAGCAAAAACTAGTTTTCTAGTAAAGATAACATTGAGACCTCATCGAGGGATTTAACAATTGGTGATATTTGGGCACCTGGAAAGTCGACGTGTTTTTGTGTGGTATGATAGAATCTATGGGTAAAATTTATTTACAAGAGTGGATGTTCCCGCTTGGCTTGCCAACAAAGAGATTATTCAATCCTTTGTTTTGTTTAAAGAAGCCTTTAAATGACCGCTGTATATCCTCAAAAGAGTTGGATATGCAAGTTTGTGAGGCTCTAACTGTTCAACATCTGCAACAACAAGAATGGAGTTAAAGAAGAAGAAGAAGAAGAAGACGACGAATACGAAGAAGAAAAAGAAGATTGAGAAGATTTCGACACACAAAATTGATAGGCAAAGAAATCTTGTCAGCGGAAAAGATCATTTTCTAGAAAACAGTAAAAAGCTGTCGATTTATTGTTTCTCTCACAGGAACAATGGATAAGTAAATACAGATTGATAGGAATAATACACGGCTATTTGAATCTAAGCAAATTTGCCAGGATATGTTTAATGAGCTTACTGAAACGAATATTCGAACGAAAAGAAAGTTGGTCGAGTGGAAGTAAAAGCGAAAACTAAAATAAAAATAAAAATATAGATTAAAAAAGTAATTTTAAATTTTGACCCGATGACTGGAAGGTCAATTTGAATAGAAAATGGACTCTCAATGGATGACAAGCCAATCGTCTTGTTGTGCGAATGGGTTGGTCATACACCTGCTGTAAGTGAACAACAACAAGAAAGTTAAAATTAAAGTCAAAATGTATTGAAAAGTTCAAATGACTGCATGGGATAGACATGGGTCAAATAGAAAATTATCTTAGCGAGTGGACGACAAACCAATCGTCTTGCTGTGCGAGTGAGTTGGTCATACATCTGCACGTTGGTAAGTGAACAACAAGAAGGCAGAAGCTCATTCTGAAGGAAGCTTAAATGAAAGCGAAAATAAATTCTCATGCTCATTAATAATTTATGAGGAAACCAGCCAATCAATGGGCTATTTTTGGGTCACATGATGTTACTTGAAACCTGGTAAAGTCTGTAGTAACTGCTCGCAAATAGAAATGGTCTCAGCAGTAAAAAAGCTCATTAAAGTTCTCTTGCTGTGCGAGTGGGTTGAGAAGACACCTGCTACAAGAACGTAGCGTATATGCCGACACAACATCTAAGCGGCCAGAAATTGTTCGAGACGCGCAATAAATATAATCGAGTTCTTATCGTTTTCACCCTTTTTTCGAGTAATTTACAGACTAGTATTAATTAACTTTCTAAGGTATGCTTTAACTCTTTGCATTGAATTGAAGTGTTTTTTTTTGTTTTTTTTTACGCAAACAAACTTAATTTATTGTCTATACTGTCCCTTTTCCTTGTGCTCTCTTACTTCATATTCTCTTGGTTATGACCAAAAACGCCCGACTTAATCAATTAGATAATTATCTCCCGCCTTAATCAATTAGATAGGTTTCTTGAAATGCCTTCAATCTTTTTCTTTAATTTTTTATTCCAGGATATTGGATATTCGGTGAAGCAGTATGTGATGTCTGGGTGCTAGCAAGTATGTGGTTCGGTTGCGCATCCATCTTGAATCTCTGCGCAGTCACGTGGGACCGTTACATCGCAGTGACGTCACCGCTCCTCTACGTAATGCGCATGAGTGATCGTCACGTGATCCGACTGATCGTAGGTATCTGGTCCACATCCTTCATTGCTGCGATAATAAATTGCTACGGCCTCAAAATGTCTCCGACAAGAGTTTTGTGTGAGGTGTCGGGTCTACCTTTGATTTATAGCTCCATTGACTTTCTTCTTCTTTTCCTCTTGCCTTTGGTGTGCGTCGTCTTCGTCAACTGTAAGATATGGATTATTGCCACGCGTCAATTGAAGCGGATACAAGCACAGGTACCCCAAGCAATAGAACTGAACGAAACCCAGGACACTTCCGTTGTCGATACCTCGAGTTCTCAAAGCCAAACATCGAGAAACCGCACATTTAAGAAAGAAATCAAAACCTTCCGCACGTTCCTCATTGTGATTGGCTCATTCTTCTGTAGTTGGACGCCATTTTATTTGATGGTATTCATCGATTCGTTTTCAAAAGTGATTGGTGTTGTAGCCCACTTTTGCGTCATTTTAACTTACGTGAATAGTGCTTCTAATCCTTTAATATACGGAATCTTCAATCGAGAATTCAGAAATGCATTATTTCGGAGCTTAAAATGTCGAACATAACTTATTGGTTTTGATAAAGGCGTGATTACAACGAAGCCATTTTCTCTGAAACTTGTCTCTCAACAGTGCAAGAGTGTTTACACGATGCAACGGGATGCAATCGTTGCCAAAAGTAGAAAAAAATTCTACTTTTCGCAACGATTGCTACAACTTGTAGGTTACACGCTGCAATGCTCTATGCAATTTGTGTCGCAAATCGTTGCGAGACAAGTTGCAGAGAAAAATACTCCGCGTAATCGCGCCTTATATTTTAAGTGTTCTAGATATCTTTCTGCTTTCCAGGACAAACAGAGGGTTCTAGCACAAAAAAGTGCGAACCAAATAAACTGATATGAACAGAGGCACGAAAAAAGTTCTGGAGCTAATATAAGAAAAAAGAAAGAAAGACTGTTGTAAATAGTTGAAACAATAAGTATATACCAAGCCAATCAGAACGCGCGATCTTTTAGGATACCGGACCGGGAAAAAATAAATATAAAATATGTAGACAGTTTCTGAAACAACATCTGACTGATCTACGGACAGGACAGAACTAACTCACAGATCGAATTAGACTGATTCCCTAAGTCGTAGTTTTCGCTGGAATCATAGCCTACGTCACATCCGGAATTTTCTTCGTAAGACCGTATTTACGAAGAAAATTCCGGATGTGACGCAGGCTACTGAAATCAGTGTCAAGATCGAATTGAAATTTAGCTGGTTGAGTTGTTACGAAAACTAGAGAACCAGGAAAAAAATCGAATCAAGGGAGAAACCTAACAAACTCTACTCGTATGTACTCACATTTGCACTACCGCGAAAATTGTGCGCACAATATCCCAGGATCTCTGCACTGTCAGGAAAAAGTGCTTGACTTCATGTCACGATCAGTCACGTAATCTTGTCATGCACTACCGCGCAAATTGTGGGCACAATTTCCCAGGATCTCTGCACTGTCAGGAAAAACTGCTTGACTTCATGTCACGATCAGTCACGTAATCCTGTCATGCACTACCGCGCGAATAGCGTAGCGCAGCCATGACGTCATAAAAACGAAGACAAAGGCGAAATTCGGACAAACAAACTTACAAGTTTACTTTCAGCAGATAATTTTCACAGCCGATCGCAGTTGATCTTAGTTTACATGGGTTATTATTGTAACTGTAACAGCGCCATCTTAAGACCCACCTTCTTAAATTAGCATTTTGATAGTTTTTTTAGTATTCATCAATATATTTATTCATCCTATTTGTAAATAGTTATATAGTTATATATATATATTATATTATTATTGTAATGCGCGCATGATCATTGTATGGAATACGCGCACAATAAGTGATTAAATTATTATTAACTTTAAGTAAAAATAAAAAAATCGGTTCGTATAATCCTCGTACCGGTTAAACAGAATGCAATGTTTGTCCGAATCTTTAAGCTATTTTTAGAATCAGCGCGCTGCGCTATTGTGCGCACAATATCCCAGGATCTCTGCACTGTCAGGAAAAAATGCTTGACTTCATGTCACGATTAGCCACGTAATCCTGTCATGCACTACCGCACAAATCGTGCGCACAATATCCCAGGATCTCTGCACTGTCAGGAAAAAGTGCTTGACTTCATATCACGATTAGCCACGTAATCCTGTCATGCACTGAATCTTAAATAGCGCACGCTATTTGAAATATAGTCATCCAGCACATGAGGTAGCTAGCCAGCCCAGAGGTTGTTTTAGCGCTTGATAAAATAAATGTTTGGTGTTGTATTTTGGCACAGTTTAATGAGTTATTACTGCCCGATCGAGTCAATCTATTAAGTTATTGAAGCGTGCGTATCTGATTGACAATTAACTAGAGCGCGCGTCTCGCCTCGGGTCATTTAGTTTTCACTAATAGAGTCATATAGCTACTCGAAACACGTGCTTCTAAATAAGCATGTTGTTTAATATGGAATATGTGTGAGTGTCTTCTATTAACCGAAAACTAATACTAAACTTTAATATATAAATCTCAACTTAGTCTTTAATTGAATATTTTATTAAGTCTTCTGCTGCTTGGTTTCATGGCTACCATTATAGCTGGCATCTTGTTTAAATTTTCAAGATATTTTGACTATTTAAAGCGGGCATTATCGTAATCATTTTTGACAAGTCATAACGCGCATAACTGATGTAATTATTTAATATTTTAACCAATCGAGGTGCACGTTATATAATAGTTATTTTGTTGTTGTTTTAATTGTTTTTAGTTGAAGCACGCATTATTCATATATCATTTTTGACCAATAGAAGCGAGTGTTATATCGTAATTGTTTTATGATATTTTTGAATGGCGCTGGGAGATATGGTATCACTAATTAATTCTGATCAATAACATGACTAATACAAATTAATATAGAAATTAGAAAACTCATTAATAATTCATGAAGGAAACCCAATAGAAATCATGACCATGAAGGTGACTTTATATCTGATATAGATTCGTCTTCATTTGCATAAACTTTAACTTGGATTTTCTCTATCACACTTGGTTCATTTCGCAAAGTATTCTGTACAATATGAGAACATACATCATGTTTTCTAAGCCGTTTAATAAACTCGCAGATCGTGTCTTATCGGGTCTAAAACCACTCGGCTGCGCCTCGTGTTTTACACCCGATAAAACACTCCTGCTCGTTTTTTAAACAGTACTTAGGAAAAAAAAGAAAGAAATAGCGAAGACAACATTAAAAAGATTAACAACATTATTAAAGCTTTCTTAAACTAAAAAAAATCAGATAAATCAGATTTCAGATTTTTGGTATAATAACTTTGTTATATTATGGCATAAATTGAGAACGACATAAAAAGAAAAATGCCGCGATGTTGGTCGATATAAAACAAACAGCTAACATAAAAATCAGACAACCTCTGGAGTGATCTAAGTCAGGGCATGGCTATAACTCACAGATCGAACCCTGAAACAACATCTGAGCTGATCTAAGTCAAGGCACGGCAAATTCACAAATCGAACCCTGAAACAACCTCTGGGCTGATCTAAGTCAGGGCATGGCTAATTCACAGATCGAACCCTTAAACAACCTCTGCGCGGATCTAAGTCAGGGCATGGCTAACTCACAGATCAAACACTGAAACAACCTCTGGGCTGATCTAAGTCAGGGCATGGCTTACTCACATATCGAACCCTTAAACAACCTCTGGGCTGATCAAAGTAAGGGCATGGCTATCTTACAGATCTAATTGGAATTTAGCTTGTTAGGTTTTGCGGAGTGGGAAAACCGGAGAACCCGGGGAAAAACCTTCGAAGCAATGAACAGACCAAGCAAACTCTACTTAGAAAAAAAACTGAGACGTTATAATTAACCTTCTTCAAAGCTCCAATAGAATCAAGATCCTAACTTAAGATAAATAAGAAAAACGATTTACAATTTGGGCGCACTCATAAGAATATAATAAAAACAAATGAGGTGAGAGACAAATTGTGGCAAGCAGCGCAAATTATGTTCGAAACATAAACATCGTTTAAAAACAGTTTTTCTTAATTCGAATATCATTTAACCAATCTTGAAATCTTACTATTTTAAGTAGGTTTGAAAAATCAAACTCTCGGGGCACAGATGTAAAAGTCGTAAACAGTTCTAGAAAACACGCGAAGAAAAATACCTGGTTTATTGTATTGTAGATTTTGCGAAAATCCTCGAAATATTTGATTGTTTATGACTGTAAATTCTGTAGCAATCTAAACCCGTCGGCGAGCGACAAAGACAAATCACAACTACAAGACACGAAAAGACTCTTAAGAAAGCACTTAAAGAAAGTAAAAGAAGGGAAAAAGAGGCGAGGAATATATAACAACCATAAGGAAATCAAGAGACAAACAATTTAAAGAATTAAGCAGTGCTGTCATGCTTTGTTAAAAGACAAGAAAGTCTGCACAATTATTTATCTCAGGACCAAGAGTGCTTTCAGCGCTTTATCAACCGACGCGGATTCATTCATGTCCACGCACGTGTTCATTATTTGACTGACAAAAGACAACATTCAAAATAAACCCCCAGAGAGGAAACCGCGCCAGCAAAACAACCGAGATGCACACTATAGTATTTAGAAAGTTTTTCAGTGTAATACCTTTCCGCTTTGAATCTATTACAACTATATTATACCAGATACGTGAGCTTAATATCCCAACTAATAATAAATAATAGGGATAAATAATTTATTTAGTAGGATAAAATTTCGAAATAGCAATTCAGTTTAGGTAATTTCATTTATGGAATATCCAGCTGCCCGCTTTGCCCCCTTTGATGCGCGCGTTCAAGTCATTTAAGCCAAAACATTTTTTTGCTTAAGGCTAAAAACTGCAAAAAAATAAATTGAGTGTTAATGAAGAAAGCAGGCAGAATACTGTGAAACCGAAAAAGCTAACATAATACGTATATGTATATAATGGGCTTGTATGGGTCTCGGAATAAGTATAAACGAGAGGAGACCACGGAGTCAACACCAGGCAGGACTTGCACTGAGCACACAGAGAAGTACGTTAGACGGGTACGTTTTTTGAAATTATTTTTGGACTTTTAGATAAAGATTTTCATTATGAATACAACGTATGTATATGAAATATGTCATATTCAAAACGAGTTGAAATAATGAAAAATAATTCAGTTTATTTTTACTTTTTTCTTTTTGTTAAAATCTTATTTCTTATTGGAAAACTGCATGTCTGAAAGCGGTGAGGTTTTTAATTCGTTTATAAAAAATTAAGGGGAAGAAAATATGAAAGAAAGAAAGAAAAAAAGATGAAAGTTATAATTCCGGTTTTTTTTTTTTTTTTTTTTTGGATTCTGGGCATCTACTGTACTCATTCATTTTTGATATTCACAGCGAGTTGATCAATTTAACCGGCGTTTGTCATCAAATATGAAAACCTCATGATCAAAACTTTTAAATTCACCGCCGTTAAAATACCAGCCTTCCAGTAAGCGTTGATCAAATTTTTAATCGAAAATAATCGCATTCAGTCTTATAAATCTCGAAAATCTCTGTTGGGCACCTCTTGTTTACACGAACACCACAGCCTGACCAATTTGATAACGTATTTAACCGATTTCCTCCAGTTTTCCATGATATGTTCTCTTAATAGTTACCACGATTTTCGTCATCTAGCCGTCAAAATGTTGTGTACTCACGAAGCGTACCCGTGGAAGTCCACAACATATTTTGATGGCTAGATGACGAAAAAAGTGGTAAATAAGAGGACGTACCAAGGAAAACTGGAGGAAATTGGGTTTTTACCACAGAAAATTAGCAATTTTACTACAAAAACGAGGGTAAGATTTGAAATAAAAACGGTTTCAAGCGCGCGCGTGATTTGCTGACGTAATTCATTGGTATGTTCTCCTATCTCCCCCAGCTCTAGACCAATCAGAAAGCGAGAAAATTCACAAATGTGGTAAAACAAAGGATATCCGACCACCTACTGTAGGAAAAGGACTGACCTCTAATATACGAGCCCTTAGTAAAGCTGACCTCATACACGACCTTCTAAAAAAATGCTAGAGCAGTTTTCTCGTGACTGTGAAAAGCGCACGGCACAAATACGGACGTGACACGGCAAGGCATACGCCAGGCCAATCACATTGCACGAAAATTTACTCTCCATCCAATATCAAATGCCCGAGACATGGCACGAACACGGCGAGGATACGGTCATGCCAAAGCCACGGCACGCATGCGGCACCGACTTTTTTTACAGTCATACGAAAACTGCGCTATTCTCGTTGGTTGTCACAGTATATTACGTCTCTAGGTTTCCGCAATTTTTTCACAGCTAGTGGTGGAACATCTGCGCATGCTCTTCTATAACGTCACCCGTGCCCCACGTGCTTTGTTAAATCAGTCGTGTTCTAGTTTTCTGACAATCGAGGATTTTGGTTATTAAAGTTTGATTGATTCCCACTTTCAAAAATATTTTGCTAAAATCAATGCACTTCCTCTGCTAATGGACTCCCACGATTTATCGTTAGCCCTGAGTCACATTCATTTACTGACGGATAGATAAATGTAGCAACACAAATATTAAAATAAATATCGTATTGAATCAAAATAACAAATTGTTTTAGTGGTTACATATAAGGTGTTTATTTTGACTGGTTTTGATCAGCCCAGAGATTGTTTCAACCAGACGTTGCCGTTTCAGGGTTCGATTTGTGAGTCAGCCGTGCCCTGACTTAGATCAGCCCAGAGGTTGTTTAAGGGTTCGATCTGTGAGTTAGCCGTGCCCTGACTTAGATCAGCCCAGAGGTTGTTTCAGGGTTCAATCTGTGAATTAGTTGTGCCTTGGCTTACATCATCCTAGAGGTCGTTTTGGGCAACGATAAAATTTCGATTGTTTTATTTTAAGTCAATAAGAATCTTAAGACATTTTTCAGAACAATGTGTAAAGATCGAAAAGTAATGTCTCGAGTTCCATCAAGAAAAAAAAAACGATTTCTTTTGTACACTCCTGGCGACATCATCATGACATTAAACAGTACACCGATCTATAGCAGAAAACTGCGTCTCTCTTATTTCAATTTTACAACAAAACAGAAAGGTCTTCAAAAGAAATGATGTGTAGTAAAATCTAATTTAAATTGAAAACGCAAACTCAACAAAGATGTAAACGCACACAGCATCAAACATTTACTCCCTTCTTCTCAGTCAGGATCTATGTCAAGATAACAAACGCCTACATCAGAGTTTGCATTTACGCTCGTCCTCGCCTCGGCGCGCAGCTATTGAATTTTTAGCCCAAATTTCGGATTTTTTTTGAATCGAAAGAGGATTTATGACTATCCGCATTATAAAGTGGAAATGTGATTTTCCGCCTTTAGCTGTAATTAAGTTAAAATTGACGTCGGAACATCAGGCAAATTTTGAATTAGTAAAACCAATCTATCTTTAGCTCTTTTCTGGCAATAATTGATTGCTTGCGTAAATATAAATGGACAATTCTAGATTTAAAATTGGCTTTAAAAAGAAACTGAGTTATGAAAAAATTATGAAAAAATCAAAACAAAAAACAAAACAAAAACCCCAACTACCAATAGGAATAAGTCAAAAGAAAAGAGGCAAGTCTCGAGTTTTCCTTAATCAGTTCGAATTCGTGTCAGGTTCTAAAAAGTACAAATATAAATTGTGCAGTTTGTGGATTAAAATTTTAGTTGTTGTCTTTATACTAAGGAAATGTCATTCGGAAGGATCATGCGCGCGTTAGGTGGTTTTTACACAATGTAGGGAAGAAAAGAGCTGGGCTCGGTCGTACGAAGGCCTGGATAGCGCTATCCGGCGGATAAATCCTTATCTAGTTGATAAGTCGATGCTGTTATCCAATAAATGTATCTACTGCATAAGATTTATCCATCGGATAGCGCTATCCAGGCTTCGTACAATCGCGCCTTTTTGAACAATTTTTTAAAAATTCGACTAACGAGACCAAAATATTCTAAAATTTTGAATGACGCTTTTTTTTTCAATTTTTTTCGAGTATATTTCCTTTTTCGTTTGTTTGTGTGTGGGTTTTTTTTCGTGGGTTAACAGTACAGTGAGGTTTTTTGGTGTTTGACTTTTAAAACCAAACCAAATCCAAATAAATACTTATTTTCATCCGTTAAAACGACGGTATATCACAAACAGGATAAGGAAATTTATGAACATGAAAAAATATTTGAAGAACGATTATTGCTTGGTAAATGAACATATTTATAATAGTCGGAACAGCCATTTTAGTATTTTTTCAAATCAATTCTTAAAGAAATGTGTGGATCAAATAAACTGGATTTCTCGTCGCTCGACCGATATTTTTCTATAAATAACTTGCATCCGTTGAACAGTCAAATGGTTTATCAGCACGTATGAGTGGCTTTCTTTGACAGCCCACTAGCATCTCTCGGCTCTCAAATGGCTTTCCAAGGCGAATCGCTCCACTTAAATCTTGCAATTAGAAGACTGAGTTCGCTTTATCAAGAATTTTGATTACCGGCCTCTTTCAGACCGTAGGAGTAATAAAACTATCAATCTAAAATGACAGTTATTCCATATTTCTTGTACATTTTCAATTTTCTTTGAGTTTTGAAGAATGCCATTTAAATGGCCGTCCAGTGCTTTCTATCTTGCTTCCGTATACACCCTTGAATGTCACCCCTGAACTAGCAAGACAAATAAATCGTTAGCAGTTGCTATACATTCGCTAATATACAATCTGTTCAAACTACCTTTGACAGGGTTTAGGTGTTTGAACTTGGTTAGTTATGACTTACAAAACTAAAAAAAATTGATTGTAAAAGGCAAAATGAATTAAAAAAATAAGTCCAAAAAAAAAAAAAAAAACCACCAATATTTTTTGATTTCGGCATCTCGTCATTATTTACTTTCTGTTTTTGCTGTGAAAGTAATAAGAAAATGTAGATTACATAAGTTTTTGAACGAACTTTACAGTTATTGAGGCTTGTAGCACAAAACAAAGTGGGTTTTTAGGCGCGAAAAATCGTCTATTTTTCCCGCCGTGTTTTCCATTTTTTCGTCTTTTCTTGATTGAATGCTTGAATTTGTAGTTTCGCTGAAAACCCTTGATTTTTATTTATTTTCAGCTATTTGGTTATGTTTTCTATTAAATATTCAAACACTGAAGTAACAGCTACTAAGAATTGAATTCCCTTCTTCATTTAAATAAAACTAGCCGATACTAAAATTTTCGTAATTGTAATTGTGCAAATTACTGTAACCTTTTCCAATTTTCTTAGCGTTGAAAAGCTGTTCCTTTAATTACCGTTTCTCGAAAAAGAACTTTATATCCGCTTTAAATATCCT
Organism: Actinia tenebrosa; assembly: GCF_029948245.1. Classification (NCBI taxonomy): domain Eukaryota; kingdom Metazoa; phylum Cnidaria; class Anthozoa; order Actiniaria; family Actiniidae; genus Actinia; species Actinia tenebrosa. The sequence continues at coordinate 24,487,448 of NW_028292569.1, read as the reverse complement.
TCTTGTATTATTTGTAAAACTAATTTTAAATTAATCAAACTTTTACGAGGAATGTCCATCTTTATCAAGAAAAACTCATTCTATTCACGATGGAACAATTTGATACAAAATGAACTCTGCGAAATGAAAGAATACCTTAAGCGAACTTTCTAGTAAGTTTTCTATGCAAAAATTCTTGTAAACACGAGGATATTATATTTAAGGTTTTTTTGAATGAATGACTCGAGTTTTTAAAACATTTTAAACTTTAATATATCTCTCAGAAATGGCCGGAAAAACGTTATAATATTCTAACAAGCAGCTTCGATTGAAAAACAGTGTTAGTATTTTGAAGCTTATTTGATAAAAAAAATTGTAAAATACTTAATAAAAAACTTGAAAATAACTGAGAATTACACGTTCAATATCGTGTAGAAATGATACATAAATATAAGTGGGGAATAAATGATTCAAGGTATAACGACCTCATTAGTTCAAGCACCCCCTTAGCGTACGTAATTTCAAGGGCCATGGCGTTGAATTGGAAGTTCAAATCACAGGCTCTTGTGATTCCAAAAGATCTTGATCAATATCTTGAACAAAGCAATTTTGATTTATTATAGAAAGGCACCAATTGCTACGCAGGTTTTTCCCGGGTTTTGTTTTAGGAAAAAAGCACTACAACTTCCAAAACTATGATAATTAAGTGTTGTAAGTTTTTTTCAAGAGTCAGACATTTTCAGCCTAAAAATAACTAAATAAGAAATCTTCAAAGCCGTAAAGAAAACGTATAGTTCCATTATCTTTGAAAAATTAAAAAAAAGCACTCGAACTTAGCAAAAAAAAGGCAATTATTTAATATATCTTCAAGATGCAGAGATTTTCAGTCTAAAAAATCTAAATACGAAATCTTCAAGCCGTCAAGCAAACGTGTACCTTCATTGTATTCACACACAAAAAATGTAGCTCAATAGAAAACAATTTTTCTCTAAAATTTTTTTTCAAAGAAATTGTCACAAATCTCTGGTGTGAGTTAGGTTTAGTATTTAAGGAATTCTTATACAAAAGGAATTCTCGCGCTAAAAAAGAAGTATCACAAGTGATTTTTGCAGTGTCTTTCGTTTGGACCGACATTGAGGGGCGAGTAAAATCAATATTGACCTAGTACAGCCATATTGAGGTGATGCACGTAATCTTGAATGTCGAGAAAGTTACACATGACGAACTTTGATTGGTTTAATTGCCTAATAGAGCGCTAAAATCTATAGTCTTTGGCTGGTGTTGAAATAGATAGAATATGCAATGTAAAGGTAACGTGGAGCAGATTTAGTCTTGATGCTATGGGATGGTATTCAATGGGAGAGAAAGTTGGGAAAAGTGTTGTGAACAAGCAACGGAAATTTTGGAGTGGACTTGTCGCCATTGATCGAGGTTTAGACGAAAGGATAAGTTAAATTAATAAGTTTAAGGACTGAGATTAAATTCTGTACATTGCCATTCGTATTTCATCTTTTTATTTCGTTTCTCTTCCATCAAATTCTCTATCTGTCCGTATGTATGTATGTCTGTCCTTTCTCCTTGCCTTCTTTCTTCTTTCAAATCAGTCAATCGTGTTTTCTCTAGCTCTTTACCCCACTCCATCTCATTCTCATCTCTCGTTCTCTCACTCATTTCCTACTTCCTTCCTTCCTTCCTTCGTTTCTTGCTTTCTTCCTTCCTTCCTTCTTTTTCTTTCCGCTTCTTTTTCTTTCTTTCTTTCTTCCAGCTTACCCATCCTTCTAACACCTTTATCTGTCATTATTCGCATCCCTTTTGTATAGTAAAACAAGAGAGCATAAGTTAAAAACAATCGATTACTTCCATTGTGCAACTTAATAACTTCCAAACGACGGTAAAATCACCCATCTATATCGTAATGACTATGGTATAGATATACGTATTCATAAAAAGAATTATCCAGCCACATATATCATAATGACTATAGTATAGATACGTATTCATAAAAAGACAGTGAACAACTTAGATTCGAATGCCCATCTTAATTTACTAGTCAATACCTCTACAATCACCTTCCTCGCCAAACCTATAGCAATAACACTTCCAAGTATCATTTCATTAATTTCTAATTTCTACTGAACGCGCGGATCATTGTAATTTCTTTCTACCAAGTTAACAATTATTGAGACTAAAAGCGTTTGGAATTCCACAATTAGTCCTAAAACAAATAATTATTATTGTTATTATTTGGCAATAAAGACAATGAATTTTATTCATTTCCCACTAAATTAGTTTTTTAGCATTATTATTTAAAGCTGAAGACAAAAAAATATCAAGTAACGAATAACTTAACTCCAAACCTCTGGAATCATTTTTGGAGTGGTTTTTGAAATTTCAAGAGCAAAACTAAAAGCCAATGGTTGTATAACACTCGTGTACCAGCAACTGTTGAAAGCAATGTTATTTTTTGTAACCGGAAGGTGTTTTCTATCAATTACCGAGAAAGAGAAGCTGAATACTTCATATATTGACAACAAAATGAGAGCCATGAGTGGATTCGGATTCGCCTACGAGTGACATTCATTGATTATTAAAACATAGGATCATTAGTTGTTTCGGATATTAATCTCCAGAATTGTCCCATCAGCAAATAAATGATCCTTTTCTACACCCACTATAGGGCTATAAAGCTTGATCGGCGCTTGTCACGAGTGCAATCATAGACCAAAGCCGGCAGAACACTACTGCCTCGAAAGAGATATAGCTATAGTCTGTACGTTCAGCTTGGGTAAGTCATATTTTAGTATTTTTATGTTTATTTTTTGTTAATTTTTTATCGTTGTTTAAAAGGAATTTAAGTTCAAATTTCGTGTCATTTTTGTAAATGCTTTTGGCTTTTTTTTTTTCTCTCTTGAGTTTTTCATAACTTTGTTTGATTCTGGTAACTTTGGATTAATCATTCACGGTTTCTTTGGGGGGAAAGAAAGGAAAAAAAAGAAAGAAAGAATGAAGGGAATGAAGGAAGGAAGGAAAAAAATTGTCCACGAAACAATTTGTATTCTTCTGTTTCTTCTACATTACTTCAAACACTTATCACATCGATTAGTTGTAAACTATCCCCTTTACGATAGCCATATAACTTGAAGCCAGTCATTAGTATAGATAACAAAAAAATCATACTAAAAACTTATTTATTACACACTGATTACTTCATAAATTTTCACCAAATTTGCTAAATAAATTCTCAGTAAAGTATCTTCATTTTCTCCATGTTGAATTCGTCATGAAAAATGCTAGATTTTGAACGAAAACCTTAAAAAACATTTCAGCTTCGATTCAGTGATACTTGATTGTTCCATTCAACAATTGAATTTTTGAATTTTCGGCAAATAAAATCTCTACACTTCACTATAATTTGCACTTAATTTTAGCTTGATTCTTAAGACTCAAATGCTTTTAAAAGATTTCAAAACTTTAGAAATATTTCGCTATGAAGTTTTTTTTCTTACATTTATGGCTAAAACGTACTAGCAATAGTTTCAGCGATAAACTGTATCTTTTCACTCGCAGTTATACAAATATGTTTTGATGATTTTTGCATGATTGCATGCTATTGATTTATGTTTTCAAGCGAAAATTCTGGTCTCCCACAGAATTATTCCCGATTGATAATTAAAAGAACCACTAGTGCGGGCGTGTCTTCCCTCGAAGAACAGAATTCTTTTTCTAACTCTTTTACGATCTACACAAAGAAACAGTTTTCAAATAAACCTCGCATGTTTTATATTTTTATTCTTTTAACAAAGGACAACTTGGGTGACATTTGTCTTACAACATAAAACGTGTTTTTTCATTTTAAATGCTATTGCTAAGAGCCCGCGTAAAAAAACAAAAAACAAAATGACTTTCGAAGTCGAACGGAAATTTTATTAGAAAAAATCTTAAAGTTGCAATACTTATGAAAGAACTTTGTTTTTACTGCACAAAAGAGCTCTGTATAAAGAAAGGGCTTGTGTTTGGTGTTAAAACAGTCGTATAGGAACGTAGTTAGTTTGGAAATGGCCAAAAATATAAACAAATTAAGTATTGTAGTAAAACTTGTTTATAAGTTAGCTTAAAAATGCTTAAGTTCGGCATTCGGACTCCTGCAAAGCCTTCATTACAAATCATTTATGTTCTTATATCAACTATATGGGAATATGAGCGCAAAGAAAAGAAAACCCATTGGTTTGCCCATCAAAAGCATCGCTTTTTGTTCAAGAGGAAATATCAATACAAATAGACGAACATCGTGTTAACGAGCTTTGCCTTTCACAATATTAGCAAACACGAAGCGCTTCACATCCGACTCATTACCCCTGAACAAAATTGAAATTTCATCTATTGGGTAATGCAAGAGATATATAGCCGTCCTTTCATCGACCGACCAGCCGAAACCTCTAGATTTTTAAATACGCGAGTGCCTCTCCCGAATTGATAAATATAAGACTCGTCTACTAAACACTTGGTCAAAAATTAGCCAGGAAAGCCGAGTCGACATTGCTACGTGAACAGAGGTAATTTCCCTTTTTTTTTTTTTTTTTTTTTTTTTTCGCGTTTGTGTACAAATATATTTTATCTAATACTAAGACAGTGAAGTTAAAAGTGTTAATTTGGAGAGAAAAAGTTTTTATGGATGATTTAAGTTGATTGATTTTAGATTTTAAAGGCAAACTTTCATCATAAGAATTTGACAGTTAAATGGGTTCTGAATGAAATAATTGATACTTTGCGTTTTTCTTTTTTCGTTATTGGTCTAATCTTTTTTTCATGATCGTCCCAAAGAAAAAAATACGTTCCCTTTTAATTCCTTTCATATGAAAAAAGGACTTCTAAGACAGTTAAAACTAGAAATATATATTCAGATGTTCCACATTATTGTCTGGTATACGTGCAGTTGAAGTAAAATTTGTGTTTGTTTAGCGAAAGAGCTTTTTGAATTTCATCGCTCTCGTAAGACATTCGACGTTGTAATAATTGGAGACAATGTCAGACTCAACTTTTAGGGAATATTTTTTGCCTATTTTTTTCTCTTGACTTCGCTACTTTCTTCTTATATCTAAAACTCTCTTTACGGATACTCTATATGAGCTTTTTATTATTCTAAGTTTTAAGTTTTCTTTAAAACTTCCGCACGAAGTCAACTACCTTTTCTTTATGATCTTAATTTGATCCGGTATTCGCAGTTCTTCTTTATTTGTTCATCGCGGTACCGCCGAACGATTCAAGTTAACACTAAAACTGAATTAATTCTGTAAGAAATCTCCGCTTTATTATTTTCTATTCTCAATCTCAATGCTAATTTACCCCAGAATATAAGACTTTCTAAGTAATAGCTTAACGATTCTTTGTACACCTCAAAGAGAAAGTCTTCAAACCATTTTCTGATTTTACCAAAGCAGACACAATCAATTACATAATTCAGCTTCGTGTATTTGCCCAACGGGCGTATTTAAGCCAGTTTTAGATCATGAAATAATAAAGTTTGAGTTTACTTTTCTGCCGGCATTTCCAATCAAGAAGTCGTATTGTAAAGTTTGAAGAGAAAAAGCGAGAACATTAAATCCTATGCGCTGTACTTTTATTTGAATAGCATTTTTACCACAATGTTTTGTTCAGAGTTTAGTCTTACACTAAACTTTCAGGAAAACAAACAAACAAACAAACTTTAACAAAAACTCATTTCTTTTTTCCGATCCATTTTCTCACTTTCCCGTCTCGTAATTCTTCCGTTTAGTTCTTTGACAAGAGTTGAAAAGTACCGCATTAGGATCAATATTAGAATCATTTCTGCATGTTTGGAGAGCCATTGACATTTACCAAGAGGATTTAATTATCCTGAGAACATATTTCCGATGCGATGAATTACAACGGATATCTTTTGACAAGATGGCGGAGGGGCTTCCGCCGAAGCTAAACACGTAATGCTTTGCATTGACGTGCCGGCTGAAATATCAATAATTCAATGTACAAATCCTAAAGAAATTATTTCTGAGAGCTGATGAGTATAGTGGGCGCTCTGTGGTAAAAAATGAGCTTAGATAATATTTAGAAATCATTTTCTGATAGGGATTTTGAGTAAGGTAGTCGAAGTTGAAGAGCCAGGACAAGCAGTACATACGTAAACCGAACGAGGGTATAACGATAATAATTTGATTGGCTATATTGATTGGGACAAGGGCGGATCCAGCCAAACTTTTAGGGGGGGGCTAATTAAGTTTAGGGAGGGGGGGCTAATTGAGTTTCTTCCGTCAACACAACGGAAAACAATATAAAAAAGCATCGTTTTTTTCTGCTGAAGTGGGGGTTCAGCCCCCCCCCCCTTCCCCCCCCTGGATCCGACCTTGTGGGGTTACCTTTCTCGGGGTTTAATCATATCTTAGCCTAGGAGATTTGACACTGTCTAACCTACGTTTGTCAGTAGCGCATTATTTGGAATGAGTCGTTCAGGACTTACTAGTCTTGCTGTTCGAAGGTTACAACTAATTGGGATCCTTTAATTGTTCTACTAACTCGTTTGTTCATTCATTCATTCATTTATTTATTAGTTTATTCCTTTATTCATTCATTCGTTCGTTTGTCCATTCCATCCGTATAGAAAGACCTCATTTTCTCTATCAGAAAACACTGAGTTATGAAAGTTTTGTATTACTGCTACACCAACCTTGAAGTAATAGATCAAAAACGAGTGCGAGTGTTTGATCAGGGCATCCAAACACCGAGTAACAGATGAAAGCACGATGCCGTTATATTTTGAACTGACTTCCCTAATTCATTATAATTCATTTGTTCTTGAATCTCGTGAGACTAAAAATCCCTTCACAATTATTCGTTTACTTGTCAGTGTTTTGATCAGTGTCTTGATACGTTTTTGATCAAGTATCAAGGTGCGTGCACGTCACTACAATGCAAAGTCGCCAGTGGTCATTGACCTCATGAATTATTGATGAGTTTGAGAATATAAAAGTAAACTTGATCTGTTTTTGTTTTAGTATACCGCAACATGTTGAATTCATCAACTCTTCTATTTCTTCTCGTCGCTGCTGGCAGCGCTATCGTTCTTAGTGCTCATCCACTCCAAGATGATCAAGAATGTCCAGTAGGATTCTGGTGCCGAAGAAAGCGATCTGCTGATAATCAAGACTGTCCTGTCGGATTCTGGTGCAAGCGATCCGCTTCGGACGATGCGGATGACGCCCCACAAGAATGTCCCGTTGGATTTTGGTGCCGTAAGCGACGCAACGTGATCGAAAAGGAAACCAAACGTGAAAAATGCCCTGTAGGCTTCTGGTGTAAACGCGAAGAACAACAATGTCCCGTTGGATTTTGGTGCAGAAAAAAGCGCTCTACTGACACCAAGAATTGTCCATCTGACTTCACTTGCAATTCCCGCAGAGATGTACGATCTATCATCCTTGGGAGATCACAGTGCCCCGAAGGTTTCTGGTGCAGGAGAAGTGAGTATGTAATTGACCAAGACACACCACAGCACATGTGTCCAGAAGGGTTCTGGTGCAGAAAACGAGTCATTAGTAGCCAACAAGTTAGTGATCAGAGAATCCCAAAGAACGGGGCGCGACCACCAAAACGACCTGATGTGAGCCAAGATAACTTTAGCTGGCAATGTCCCGTGGGATTCTGGTGCTGAATTCTGTAGTCCTAGGTGAAAAATTTTGACCCTTGAGGTATTTACGCTGAAGAGAATTAATAGAATAAAAAAATCAAAGCCATACAAATAATATAGGGATAAAAGAGTACACTTTGTTCAAAAATTAATCTAATTTTGTTGATATAACTGTTATTTTCCCAAGTGAGAAACCGTATTGTTACTGCAGTGAAACATAATGTAAATGTTCTCAAATGTGAATCAAGTGCAATAATCGACTACAGAAATATTCAATAAGCTCTTCTCATTGATCGAGTAAAATAAAGAAATAATCAAAGGAAGTATATTGTTCTATTTGATGAGTTTTTTTATGCCTCCAAATAGAGCTTAGATTTTCTAAGGGTGGGGTGAGAAACGGAAAGATATCTGCTACGGGGATAGGAGGGTTGGTATTGATAAGGGCGTTTTTGGGAACACATGATCTTGTTTAAAATAGCCGACACGAACAGCTAAGATCGCCATGGGGCCCGTGCCTAACGAGCTGTTGCCTGAATAAGAAAGATGTAAGAAAATATACGTAGATTCCTGCGAAAAATAGGATATCGTACCGCGAAACTGAAGCAGGGAATTCACGAATTTAGCCAGGAGCGAATCTTTCAAAACAAAAATATTCTAGCAATTTAATGTTCGAGATGTACAAAAAAGATTTAGTGATTATTTTTTTCCTGTTACAAAATTGTTTTTTTTAAATCGTATCTTTAGATTTTACATGTTCTTTATTATATATAAAGCACTCTATTTACAAAATAACTCCCATAGGGGGATGACATTGAATAGCATATATTAAATATGTTATTTTATTGTTGTCAATTAGGGGTGTTTAGTTGGATTTGCTTCTGTGAGATGCCATTAGTCGTATTGGATGGATTTTGTTTGCGGGACGCTGTAACGCTTCTTTAAGTCGTCTTTGGTATTCTTTTTCGGCCTCCTAGGAAAGGAAAAGGTAGTGTTGAGATTAGTGATAGTAATCAGATTGCCATCGTCATAATTATCACCACTGACTGGTGCTACCATCATCACCATCACATTAAAATAATCAAGCATAATCAATCTGGTCATCAGCATCATCACGCCAACATCATCATCTGGCATCAACACAAGCAACAATCATAATCATCATCATCACCACTACCGCATCTATTCAGCTGCCATCATAATAAACACTAATTATCAACAGCGCCAAGCATAATCAATCTGGTCATCACCATCATCACGCCAACATCATCATCCGGCATCAACACGAGCAACAATCATAATCACCACCACCACCACCACTATCACATCTATTCAGCTGCCATCATAATATACACTAATTATCAACAGCGCCACAATTAATATACCATCCGGTTGTTATTATTGTCATTATTATCATCATTCTATATGAGATAGAATTCGTGCGCTGAAGTCTGGGATGGATACGATTATATTGGGGCTCAGTTGATAAAAGAGATGTTTCATTCATTTCTTCTGTGCTTTCATTGATGTGGCTATGGTTCCAGTCAACCCCACAACATGTCGTACAGCAGACAAGACTTACAGCGGTTGTGGCATATTGTCATGCGCGCGTTAAAAAAGAAAGATCAAGAAAGAAGTCCCCCGTACCTGTCCTAAGAGGAATTCTTCCCTCTCCTCGTCCTTTTCTTTCTGTTTCATCTGTGCTTGATAGTCTATTTGCATGCTTAGATGCGCCTGGTAGTCGCGGTTTTTCTGTAATGCCCGTTCCTTGTTTGCCTTTTCTATTCGTTCGTGCTCTTGCCATGCTTGGAACATGGCTTCCTTTTCAGCAAACTCTGCATCCTTTAGGGCATTTGCGATACGTTCTAAAGTAACGACAATAGAAGTGAGCATAAGTGGTTAATAAATAAATGGACCTGAAGTGATGTTATATGCATTAAAGAATTGCTGAATGACGCGCTTTCAATATGATGGACTGAGCACAATCTAATTCAAACGCGCTCCGTCATTATCTAAGTCCTCTTTAGGAGGTTATAAACATCGCACGTGCAAGAAAGAGGGCGTGCATTGGCCAACCTCTTGAGGCGCCGTCCTCTAATTTTCCACCATCAAGCGTCAGCAATTTGCTTACTGAAATAACTTAAATCTCAGGTGCATAGGGGTTGTGGAAGTAGAAAACTCATAAGCATATAAATACTAAAAACCAAAAACGTACTTCGTTCTTCCATTTGTTCCTGTCTTGTTTTCATCACATTTTCCATGAGTCTTTTTCGGGCTGCTCTCTCTTTCCTGTACTGCTCCATCTTCTTAGCCCATTGTTTCTCTACTTCTGCATTAACATGGTTCTCTAGGGCTTTCTCCCTCTCCTCTTCTTCTTTGCGGTTCAAAGCACAGTATTGCATAAAGCGAAGGTTTTCTTCGCGGAGTTCTTTCTTGCGTTGTTTGTCTTCCATGGCTTCGTTTCTTGTATCGTCTAAGAGTTTCTCTAGGATCTTCATGTCTAGAGCTAACTCTTCTTGCTTTTCTCTTGCCTGTCAATCAATTATCAGAAACCCTCAGACATAGCGATGTACAATATGTTAACTTATCATCATTATTACCATCATCGCCATCAATGTGACCCTCATCATCACCACTACAGTAGTTTTATCGTCACCTTAAATTATCCTCATCATCAAAGATGTAATTTTGTTTCTTTGAAGCTAATATTTTTTGGAATTTTTTCTAAAGCAAAATAACACCTTTAAATATACTTCAAAAACTCATTAATAATTCATGAAGGAAACCCAATAGAAATCATGACCATGAAGGAGGTTTTATATCTGATATAGATTCGTCTTCATTTGCATAAACTTTAACTTGGATTTTCTCTATCAAACTTGGTTCATTTCGTAAAGAATTCGGCTACGCCTCGTGTTTTATACCCGATAAGACACTCCTGCTCGTTTATTAAACAGTACTTATTACCATCATCATTGCCACCATCAGCATCATCAATCGTCATCATCAGATCATCATATCTCTATCATCACAATGATTGCCATCTCCATTATCATTCCATGACCACCATTTCACATATCACCATTGTTATCACCATCACTGCCATTATCAACTTCGATATTATCAAATACTCCCAAAATTTTAAGTTCTGGATTTCAAAAAAAAAAAAAAAAATCAGGTATAATCTGGTACCTCTTTTTCATTCTTCAGCCTGATAGAGATATCTCTTGCTCTCTTTGCAGCCTGTTGTTTGCGCACTTTTTCCTGCCTCAGAAACTCCTCTTCTTGTTCTCTCATTTTCTGTTGTTCCGCCAACCAGGCGGCTTCCATTTCTTTGAGCTGCTTTTCTTCTTCTTTTTGTTTTTCAATGGCTTCTGATTGAAGCTGTAGAATCTAGATTCATTTAAAGAATTATCAGATGGCATTTATTTATTAGAATATGGGGGCTGGCATAATGACTTATAGTGTCTTTAAATGGACTCCATGGAATAAATTACACCACCCCTCACCCCCTTCTTTAAGTCTGGTTCTCAAAAGCGGTCTCACTATCAGCCATCTCCAAACTAGTGCATGTTCTCACTATGAAAACAAGCAACGCAAGTGCAAAACCAAACACAAGAGAGTGATAAGATAGTGTTCCATTGTTTCTTGCGTTAGCTTGCGTCGCTAATGAGAATCAGGCTTAAGAGTTTGGCCATGGCTAAATTTATCCCCCCCCCTCCCCACCCCCCCCCCCTCCCCGGGGCCCCAACCAATGTAACAATAATTGAATTCTATACAGTATGATTTAATTAAAGATATTACTGAAGTAATGTTAGTAATAAATATTATAGGTGAATCATGACAGCCAGAGAGTGATTATGCTTGCTTATTTTCCCATGCAAGATGCTCATGACACTTACTCGTAATGTTTCTCTGTTCCTCTCCATTTGTTCATGTGCAGCTTGTTCCTCTCTCAGCTTCTTTGCTTGCACATCCTTTTCCCACAAATCAGCATACATTGACTCTATTTCTTTTTCCCGTTTCTTCTGTTCTTCTTTCATTCTGATCTGATCAGATCGTTCAGTGAACACGTCATCTTGGTGACGTTTGGACAGTGTTGCCCTTAATTCTTCACACTCTTCCCTAAAACAATTTTTTGGAATAAAATGAATAACTGAAAGGTTTGCCTTGAGTAAAGCATATGGGCCTAGGATCTCAAATATGATTTTATTAAAAAACAATTTTATAGCTACAAAGAGAAAGATTTGGTTTACCTCCATCTCTGATCAAGTTTTTCTTGTACGAATTGCAATCGTTCCTGTTCATGCTTCTGCTTTAGGAATTTTGCTCTTTCTCTCATCTTTGCTTGTCGTTCTATGGTTGTCTCTTCCTTTGCTTCCATTTCTTTGATGTGGTCTTCTTCTTCCTTAAGCAGCATTTCTCTCAATCTAAGAAAAAAAACCTTTTGTCAATTTGTTCAAGCTAATTTTTTAATGGTACAAGCAGTTGATAAATTTATTTGAACCTTTATGGTTTGCCTTGTCAGTTAATAACTACATATTATTTCTCAATTGACACAGTTTTCTTTGTTATTCTTTATTTTTGTTATAACCTTCATTATAAATGCGAGGTCAATATATAGTTAGTTATTAACCCGGTTAATAGAGAGTTTTAGATTGACTTTTTTTTCTCCCCGCAAACAGCAAACGTGACCACGTTTTCATCGTTTTCCTGTATTTTACTTTACCTTTTACAAACCTTCTCACCAAAGAAAAAATTTAATATTCTTTTGTTTTTCTACTACTTTGACTTTTTGCAATTATTTTTAAGCTATTTAGAATAATTTTTAAATGGTCAACTGACGTTTCACGTTTGCAGTGAACGTAAATCTAAAACTCTCTAGTAGCTATATATAGACTTTGCATTTATAATGAGCAACATTTGATAGAAAACCTTCTCAATTGATAAATGAAATATTTTACCTTGAACGTCGGCAATTAGCCTATACATCCCTTGGGCCTGTGGCCCTTGGGATGTATATAGCTTATAGCCTCTGTTCTCGGTAATTAACTCTTACTTTATTCCATCATTATCAAAGCTCGTTTCCAAATCAGTAATGTGTCAAAAATCATTTATTCATTCAATGAGTATATTTTAACAAAAACACTTAATGACTAGCTGCGAGGTGAAAATTTTGAAATACTTATGACTGGTACCTGCACTGCCTCGGGAAAAGGAAATGAAAATGTTTTTTTGGTGCTGGTCATTAGTGCTTATTGTTAACCAAATTCAAGACATATATAACTTTTTTTAATTTTCAAAAAATTAAGAATTATGTGACTTATAAATAATGATTAAATAATTTATTTGTTATCAGATAGTTATAGACACGACCAAATCTGCTATGCTGCAGTTTTTATATTAAATTTTATTAAAATTTATTAAATTATACTAAATTTTAGTACATTGTGTATAAATGCCATTATTATTGTAATTGCATTCTAAAATAACCAAGGCAAAAATATTTTGAAACACATTTCATTAATGATCCATAGTTTACCTTTCTCTCCTGTCTTCTAGGTTGAAAGTTTCTGACTGCATAAGCCGATCTACTCTTCGCACTATAGTGTTTCTTTGAATTCTCTTGTCTGTGGCTTTTTCCCATTCAGACTAGAAGAAACAATAGCAAAGCATATTGTTAATGGACTATTTTTTACATTCATTTTTTTTAAAAATTGGAATGTAAAAAATTCCATTTAATCGCCTAAATTTTTACTTCAAAATCTTCAGTGGTATTCAAAATTATACTTGGAAATCACAATTTTTGGTTCACAATTTTGATGAAATTCTTCAAGGGTATTAAAAAGATTAGTAAGACCCATTTCTTTAGGGGTCTGGTGAAATCCGATCCTCAATAGGGGGTGCAGAATATAAGTGGAACAGTTAAATGTTTACACATGAAACTATAAACTGTATATTTAGCTATTAGAATATGAGACTAGTGAGTAGTAACAAAGTGAAATGAGAACTGGGATAATCTGTGTAAATTTTTTTTCGACTAAGATCATAATGTATGCACACAGAAAATGTTCTTCGTCTACCTTTAGATCACATTGATTCTGGTATTTTGTCTCTGCTATAGCTTGATCTCTCAGCTCATCTCTTCTTCGTCCTTCAAGAATAAGGTATTCTACAGGACGCTTATTTGTAGGTTTAACTCTCTGGAAAAGTAGAGAAAATATAGTTGAAGCGTTGTAAAGACTATTACAGATGTACATGCGTTCACGGTTTACGAGTCGTGTAGCTACCAACGTAAACAGAAACACAGAAATTCGTCGAAAAAAATAATTTTCAAGGAAGATCGTGGACACGATTCATTCTCTCAAATGAGCATAATCTTCTAAGCATCTAGCTCTAGCTTCAAATCGAAGTAATATGGACTAAGTAAAAGGGGAAAATACAACTCAGCTGTGTTTTCTACTAGAAGTCAAGCATTATTCGAGTCTAAATTTTAAAACTCAAATTTAAAACAACTTACTATAGCCACAGAGTTTGGAGTTGGCCCAGTGTACTCCCTACATCTTCGTGTGTGTTGAACCATCATCTTGACGGCCGTTTGGACAAAGAAAGATTTAAATTTCCGACCTTTTTCGCTCCCAACTATCAATAAATGCTCACTCGATAAGAGAAGATGGCCGACTTTGTTCCTAATGGTTACTATAGCAACAAACAGAAAAACAGCTGGGATCAGAGGGCCTGAGTACTAGTGACGTCAATACTCGTACACAGACCCTCCCCCACGAAGTAAACCACAGGAAACCCGAAAAGCTATTTTAACTCCTGGATACGATTTTCAGATTTCTTGTCAGGTTCTCACATATCTGTGAGGTCCGCAGATTTGTCAGATTCGCGTTTTCGCAGATTCCTGTCAGATTCGCAGATCTTTTTCAGGTTTGCAGTTCTCCGTAGGATTCGCAGATTTGTAAGATTGACGTTTTCAGAAATCTCTGTGAGAGATTCGCAGATCGCAATAGGGCGTGTATTAGATATTTGATTATACATCCAAGAATTTGTGCTTTTGGATCTTAGTATTATTTTACATTTCATATATTTTGTCCTAAAGATTAATATTTTTTACGAATCACATTTCTGTTATTGAGTATATCAAAAATACTTTGGCAAATCGCAGTTGTAACCACATTTTTTCTCAAATCTTGAAAGAACGATATCTCTAAAGCAATTCTACAAGTCACAACATCGATTTATTAAAATTTATTTTCAACATTTAATATATTTAACGCATCTAATTTTTATATCTTTATGTTTATAAAAACCTCATATTTAGCTCCATTTTTCTCTTGAACCAACTAATACTTTGATTTGCAACATATATTTCTAGAATTTTTTCGAAAGTAAAAGCAGCTCGAAAAGTATTTTTAGCTAACTGGTCAATGATGGGGTAGGAGGGGGAGGTATAGCGAGCTGCGTAGTACTTGTAATGGCCTTTTTATCTGGCCAATAGCAGTACAATTATCCTTTCAGGATATTTTTTCCTTAAGTTCTTGGGTTTTCCTCAAATTCAATAAGCTTGATTTTGAAAAGACCCAATGCAAAGTCTTGTACCTTTTCATAGTCTATTTTATTACATATCATTCCTAACTTTGTAACTTCAAGGATTCTTGAAGTTAGCAATGTAATTAGCAGCAACAACAGTAGTATCCCCCCCCCCCCAAAAAAATATTGCACCACTCCTCCCCTCCTCTCCAAACGGTGCAATATTGAGGAGAGGGTTACTGCTAACAACTCCATCATGCATATTGCTGCATGACAGCTAAAATCTTGTCACCCAGTATTATGAATCATAATTCTGTGTGACATATTGATAATGACAGCAAGAAGCAAAGTTTTCCCTGGGATATTAACTAGGGAAGAATTATATTTTTTGCCTTCACTGATACTTCCATCTAAACCAAAGAAAACTCTCCAAGAGTGGTGACGGCATCAACTGTTCATCAGCTGGTATTGCAGTTCAGCTTTGACAGCTTCCAGGGTTTCTATCTCCTTCCTCAGCTTTAGAGCTCTGTTTTCGAGTTCCTTGATTCTGTTACCACAAAGGAAAATGTAAGTAAAACTCCTAAATATGATCCACTGTTTTCCCATTTCAGACCACATGTCATTTCCTAGAGCATCATTTCTTTGTTTAATGGTTGTGCATTAGAAGACACATGGATATGGATACAACTGAAACAAATAATTATATTCTCAAGAGAATAACATGTGATCTGAAATCTGTCACTAGTCAGTGCAGAAACAATATCTATTCAAATTGGTCGCCATATCTCAATTTGGTGTATAGGACCCACCCACTAGTTATAGAGTAGTTCCACGTACCTCACTTGTTTCTCGAGTCTTAGTTTTAGTTCTTGCAAGTTGTTTTGAACAGGTTTGACTGTTGGGCGTTTACTAAGTATTTCAAGGTAATCCTCCTGCCTTTGCTTTCTTGCCAGAAGCAATTCTTTTTCTTTTATCCATTCCTGTCCAGTCTTTTCTTTATTACCCTGTTTTGTTGCAACGGGAAACTCTTTTTCATTTGTTATTTTTTCATTCCTTTCCTTTTCAGTAAGATTAGTAGGATCGTTTTCTCGATGAACAGGACTAACATCTTGATGTTTGGAAACAACAGAGTCTTGATCTCTCGTTAACGCTCCACTTTCTTCGTTTCTGTAACTCGCCGTGCTCGTATTATTCTGAATTGACGATGTAAGTTCATTTTGTCTTGGATGACTAGGAAGGCGCTCATTGGATGAAAAGTCTCGCGCGCTTCTATCATCGACCGCTGACCTACCCAAAGGCAATCCTTGGTAGACGTGTCCCGTATGTGGAGTATGCACAGAGGGAAGCACTTTTTGATTGCGCGGCGGTGGGGGCATATAATAGTTATAAGTATTTGTCGTATTCGTCGCTGAATTCGAATGAGAATGATTTTGACCTTGGGTTACAACACGTGATTTATCACTTGTAACTGGCTTATGAGGGTTTTCTGATGAACTGGGATGGTACGCCTTTTCTGATTGGCTGTTGTGTAGGACTTGATTTCCAGTTGCTTGTACAGAAGAATTCGATTGGTTCCCAGCAAAGTTTGCTGCTATTGGTGTCTTTTGTGGATGAGCGACAGCTGTTGTTTCTTTTGGTGAGGAGGCCTGGTCCTGCCCGCTCGTCTTTTTACTAGAATTTCCTCGACCGGTTTTTAAATTTTCTTTCGATGCTGTCCTCTTGTTTTCCGACAAAGAAGTGGTTTGTGTTTCTCCATATGGCTTCATAAGATTCATAATCTTTTCACTCATGTTTTCTCCCTTTTCGTCATAAAGTTCAATGACAACCCTTCCATCTTGCAGTTGACTTACAATCTTAGCATCAGTAATCTTTTGGATAGAATAAACTTGAGTTTAATGATTTAGAAAAAAGATTCAGCTAAACCTAGGTAAGAATGAAAAATACAAACAAATCCGCGGACAGCACTTCAGTAATTCAAGGGGTTTTCTCCTGGTTTTCCTTCATCCGCAAAACCCAACGAGTTAAATTAAATTTGACCTCTGACTGACTTTGTTCAACCCAGAGGGTTGTCCCAAGGCTCGATCTGTGAGTTAGCCGTGTCCTGACTTTGGTCAGCCCAGAGGGTTGTCTCAAGGCTCGATCTGTTAATTAGTCCGGTGTGCTATGACTTATATCAGCCCAGAGATTGATTCAGGGTTCGATCTGTTTGAGTTAGTCGAGCCCTGACTCAGACAAGGAGTCGTTTTAGGGTTTGATTTCAAGGTTAGAATGTTCTCACCTGGGCTTTACGAGTTAGAAGAACTTGCAGAGCGCAGATAGGCCACGAACTATGACCATCTGGTAGCCCGACGTCCGCGAGACATGCTCGTGTTGCTTGCATTGGAATGGATAACAATTCAGGAGGCAATTTTAAGAGACGTGTGACAGGCACGTCGCATACCATCCCGGAATCAAGATATAAAACTTTCGCCTAAAAATATAACAAAACAGCATTGATAAAGAAACAGAAACAGAACTTTTAACTAAGAATTTTGTTGAAATGCGATGGCAATTTATTTTGAATAAATGAATAACAAGAGGGAGACGGGATTTGAACCCTCAGATTGTTCTTTCTCTATCTCTGTCACCTTTCGTCATTTATTTATTCATTATCATGTGTCTAATAATTGTCGTGAAAAATTATTTTAGGTTACGAGACAAAAAACAAAATAGAGGTGAAAGAGTCATTAGTAAGTCAGATTGTAGTGTACATTTTTCTTTTTCCTTCCGCCCTTCCTCCCTCCCTCCCTTTGTTCTCTCCTTCTCTCTTTATTTATTTATTTATTTTTTACATGGATTCTTGTACTCATCTAACTATGGAACAAAATAGTTTAGCCAAAGTACCATAGTAACAGTATGGAACACATCATTAGACTTCAGAATCTCTAGGATCTTAACACGATTTCGTCTATGATCCATAGTCACATAACAAGCCAAAAGACCAACTTTTGGAAAGATCTGAAAATTAAAGAAATAAAAGAAATAAAAGAAAATGAATGGGAAGAGAAAATAACAAATTGAAAGAAATGGAAGGGAATGGGAATATATCCGTAAAATAAATAGAATATAAATAATATATAAATAAATAAATAGGAATTAACAGTGACAATTCTACAGAGCAATTCTTCATTCAATAAATTCCAGTTAGAATTTAGACGTCGAATTTCGCAGAGGAAGGAAAACCGGAGAATAATAAGTATTGATTTAATACTTGTATTGCGCGTATTACATAGGGAGATGGTAACACGCGTATTACAAACTGATTAAAATAAGTAACTTCCTAGAAATATAAATTATGATCTAAAGATACCATGTGGACCCGTTGCATCAACACCAAAGCAGCGCAACCAGGAGGGCAAGCAACGAGGGAACCCAGACAAAAACCCTCCAAGCCGAGGAGAGAACTAACAAGCAACTCTACTTACATACAACACCTGGAATCTAACTCGGGTCGCCTTGGTGAGAGGAGAGCATACTCACCGCTACCATAACCTTAACTTTCCTTTACCTTGAGTGTATGCTGCTATGGGATATGACATGTTGTCTAAAATGGGGAAACTATTTAAACATTACGCCCCAGGTACAGAGGACTATAGACCATATGAAAAACGACTGCGGACGAGTTCTGTTGTCATATATTACAGACTATAAATCCCTACAGAGTTATAAGCATTTGAAATGTACCGAAAACATGATAGCGAGGCTGGTAGGCCCTTGGTTGTTGTTTCCATTCTTACCATTGCTGTCAATGGGATTTGATTTAAAGTCCTTCCAATCTTCTTTAAAATTTCCTTAGTTTCTGTTGAAACCAGTTGAAAATGGAAATCTTGAGGGCTATAAACCTAAGGAAAAAGAAAGAAAAATAAAACTCTTAGGCGTTGACTGGATTGACCCGTTCTACAATCAGGGATTGAAATGGTATAAAGGAAAAGAGAGAGAAAACAGGAAGCAGGAAAAGATAAGAAATGAAAAAGGAAAATGAAAGGTCTGAAAAAATGAAATGAAATGAAAGCTAAGGAAGGCGAGGAAAGGAATGAATTGGAATGGAATAGAAGGGAACTGAAAAGAAATGGAAAGACTGAAGAAAACGAGAATAAAGTGAGATAAAGTATAAATAAGAAGCTAACTTACCCAAGTTATTGAAATCTTTATTCTATCTTCAATATGTTTTTCCTTCTTAACTTCTGAAGAATTCGGAGTTTTCTTTACCAGTACGTTGGAAATGGAGACTGGATTCACCACTGGCTTGACAAATTTTGTGGCTGTCATTAAACTATTGACAGACTGACCCTGCTGAAGTCTATCAAAAAGTTCAACTTCTACAATATGAGGCTTGAAAAGAAAAGAATTTGTTATTTTTAGTAGTTTTCACATAGATAGAGCAAGGAATTATAAGGTAGTAGGCAGATTAAGATTTCCGTTTTTTCTTCCCGCAAACGGTAAACGTGACCACGTTTTCATCGTTTCCCTACAATTCACCTAACCTTTTGAAAACCTTCCCGACAAAGACACATATTCTTATTTTTATCTACTACTTGGAGATCATTGCGATTCCTTTTCACTAATTTTAAAGAATTTTTTAATGTTCAACTGACGTTTAACGTTTGCCGTGAATGAGAAGCTTAACCTCTCTATTGCCAATTGTTATTATTTCAATGATAAGTGATGTCTTTTCAGCGAGTGACATCACTTCATGCTATTGTATTACCTGTTGAATTTCATTACCTGTTGTTGGTTGACCGTGGGTTTTTTTCTTGCAATAAACGTCTTGTTGCAAATCAATCGTTTTAAGTGTGCTGCTCCTTCCTCAACATTCTTGACATCTTGATTTGATAGTTCCAGTCCTGCAATAACAAGACTTATTTAATTTTTTGGGAGTGATGTAGTGAGGGGGTTGCACCCCCCCTCGCCCCCACCCCCCGTAAAAAAAAACGATTGAGCAAGATAACAGACAGGATAAGAAACATGACAGGAATGCAGCACTCGTTTACTGTTTTACCTGCAAGATGAAAGGGGTTGGCTTGTGGAGGTAGAGACCACAGTTGCTGGTCCAGGGTAGTAAAGCGCTCCACAGGTATCCATTCAGCGTTCCCATAGTCAGTGTACAGTACCTTGATATGTTTTCCATCATAGGATACATCAAGCACAAAACACCTGGAAACAGATCACCTTGTTTGTATAATACAATATGTTTCTCTAATTAGATTTTCTTGACTATATTTGGTTTATTCCAGCTGTTTCTTCAGTCAAACTGATGATAATGATGCAACAAGGCCGAAGATTATAATCATGATGGATGGTGATGGATGGTGATGGATAGTGATGGTGGTAGTGCTATTGCTGCTGCTAATGATAATGATGAACATGATGCAGTTGATGAGAAGGAGGATTATCATGCTGTTGGTAGTGGATGGTAATGAAGCTGATGCTGCTGCTGTTGACGATGACGGTAGTGGTAAGCACAGTAGTGCTGTTGCTAATGCTTATGATGATGAAGATGATAGTGGATGGTGTAATGGGTGTAACATCCCCTTCTGCTTCGATTAGATTAATGCATCTGCTCTATTACTGGTGAAAATGTGGTGAACAATAAAATAATACTCAAGGGAATGACATGGTTAAGGTGTATTGGCTACAAATACTTAAGTACATACCTATACCAAGCATTATTCTCTGTAAATCTCCCTGCTCCAACGGTATATCTTTGAGGCACATCTGGTCTAGTATTTAAGGGTTGTATTTTTTTCTCTATATCTTCAAGCCTGCTCCAGTTTCCAGTCTTAGAAAAAGAAAAAGAAATTTTCAGCACCTTAGGCTTGCTTCTTTCATGCTCAACAGCTCCCATTGTGTTCATATCATGTTACAGAGACATGCACAGTATATTTTATTTCATAAACAGTGTTTACCCCTTGCTTAAGATAATTTATGAAGCAAATTGATAAGGCAGAATAGTTTCTATAAATCAAATTTACAATGCAAAGACAATGTCTGAACTTGGTGACCATAACGCCTGGTACACTGTATGCTAGGACAATCAGTGAATTCTTAAAATATGTACCTTGAAATCAATGACAGCCCAGAAATGACAAGTATCTATCACTTCTGTAACCAGAACATCAAATTCAAGAGGTAACTTGTCTAGTCTATAATCAATTTGATGCCCACAAGCTCTGTTCATTCGATCCATCTCTTCTTTGCTCAAAATCAAATGAACACTTTTATCAATAGGAACTGGAGGATAGCTTGTCACTGATGTTGAAGCAGGGGTTGTTGAACTTCTGTGTGAAGGAAAATGACCAGTGTTTTGTAGATGTTGATGCTGTTGCTTTAGTTGTTCTTGTTGCTGTTGTTGTTGTTGATTTTGCTGCTGCTGCAGCTGTTGTTGTTTTTGTGACTGCTGCTTAGTGTTCGATTGTTGGCCTTGACTTTCCCTGCTATCGTAGCCACCTAAACCAAAAATGCTGATTCAGCAGTATTTCACAAAGTAGCTTCTCTTAAACTAAATCAAATTGGATTCTAGAGTTACTTTCAGCTTAATGTTTGCATGCTAGCTTACCTAAACTGTGTGAGCTATCCTGCTTGATGGAAGTTCCATTCTGTTTTAAAGTATTGGTAGATGAAGAAGAAGGCAATCGCTCAAGACTTGTTGTGGAGTTGCTGTTTGAACTCAAACTAGATCCAGTCCTGGAATGATCTATAAGATTAATATCAACCTTTAAGACAGAATATTAGCTATTTTTCTTCAGGGGAAAATATACAAGTCTTATTTTTCATTTTGAGCAATTACAATGAACGAAATTTGTACTCTTGTCTGTGTCTGGCTTTCAAATAAAATCGAAGAACTTCAGGGTTTTCTATCCGAAATTTTAACTCAAAACGGAACACAATTAAATCACAAAACAACTGTATCGCATGTTAAGGTAAATAGCAATACATTTTTAGCAGTCATACATTTTAAGAACGAGATAAAACCAAGAAAAAACCTTGATAAATAATGGCGAGTTTGAATCGAGGATCAACGAACGTGCAGACATTCCAGAGATGGACACATGACCATAACTCCCGCGCATGGGCACGTTGCTTTGGTCGGTCTCGATCGCGAGAAAACGAATCATGAATGAAAATGACGTGAGAAAATGAATGGGAACGACATAATGGAAGAAAAAAATAGAATACATCGCAGCATTTTCGCAATTCGAGTCTTAGATATTCTAGAAGTAATGAATCATGCGTTCGATGTGTGCAATGAAATAGAGAGAATACCGAAGACGTGGGTTCGATTCCCGCCAAGGGCATTTTATATTTTTCTCTTATTCTCTCTATTTTAGATATTCTGCAAAGTAATAACACTCGATGCGATTTTGGCCCCTTGCTATACAAATTGCTTTATTTTCTCTTTTTTCCTCTGACAAAGGACTTACGTGCAAAACGTTGAAAAGTATACCTTTCTCATTATAAAATGTTCAAATTACTAATATCGAGCTGAAGGCCATCATTTATGCTTTATACTCCAACGTAACTCGAACTTGTGTTCTTCCCTATACGAATGATTCACGCAAATATCGAGGCCATACTCCAGAAAATGAACATTTATTTTTAAGTAAAAAATATCGCGTTTTTGGGGTGTGATTATAGTATAACAGGGGCGGATCCAGGAGAGGGGTGCAGGGGGGCGCATCCCCCCCTGGTTCGACTTTGTGTCCCTACTTCGAAGATAACCAATACAAAATAATATTTTTTCCCTTTGATTCTAAGGGGTGCACCCCTCCTTGGGTTAACTTTGTGCGCAGCACCCCTCCCTGAATAAAATTCTGGATCTGCCCCTGTATCTTTATAGATTTGGCAAAGGTAACTACTGAGAAAGTGTAGCAATTTTTTTCTTTCCAATTCCCACATCCACAAGCCGCCTTCACTGTGTCTCAGCCACTTTTTCCTAAATTTGAACTGTTTTATTGAGTAATCAACAGCTACTGGGTAATAGTTAGACTATGATTTTCGCGGACGGGTCTGTTACTAACATCATTGAAGTGTGACCTGCGAATTTTGTTGTCTTGTTTGCCGACTACCATTTTGACGACCATCAGTCAAAGAGCTGCAATAATGGTAGTAAACTGTGTGCTGGAATACTGAAAAGTGGGGTGAACACTAGGCTTGACCAACCATTAAATTTGTTGATTTTTTCCCCAGCTTTTAAATTACAAAATAATGTTGTTGTTTTTTCTTTAGTATATTATTTAAAACAATCATGTTAGCCAAACTTTTGGGTATGAGCAACATTACACATCAGGCTTTGGCTTGGAATCCTAAAGGGAGGAGGAAGCGAGAGTAGTCTAAAAACAGCTGGAGGTGAGATGCAGAGAAGGAGCTGTAGGAGAATGGTTTTAGTTGGACAGAGATTGGTCGAAGGGCTCAAAACCTGGTTGTGCTGAAGAATGATCATCGATGGACTATGCTCTGTAGGGGACCAAGAGCCTAAGTAATTAAGTAAGTATGCTTTTGGGTAAAAATTATAACATTTATACCTTTATCAGTTCCTGACTGCACGTTTTGAGATTGTTTTCCATTCAGGGTACCTGGGCTGACCGTCGGTTTGTTTTCTGATTTTGACTGGTTATCCTTTTGTTTTTCTTCAGTTTTACCCTTCAAAAGAGTACAACATATACAATGAGGGCCACAAGTTTGTTAGCCACTGGTTATTTAAAGATGGCCCTCGTTGCATTGATCAAATTGGATTTTAGGAAAGACCCGACACAGAGCCTGGCAGGACTTGAACCCAGGTCACATTGGTGAGAGACTGCCCATGCTCCTTAATTCGACCAATGATTATTAGTTTCACAGCCCCAAAATTTTCTCCCGATATTTACTTTAAAACAAACCTCCAATCAGCAGACTTCAGTTTAAAAATATCTTGATAAAACAGATATCAGGCAAGGTTCAAAAGGTATCCGCTTAGAGCCCTCCACTTTTTCCCTTTTCCCATTCTAGTCTCTTATATTTTCCAATCTTATAACTATCAGCTCCCCCCCTCCACCCACACTTTTAGGTTGCTCCTCTGCTCCTGTATTATCAATCAAATAGGTCATTAAAGTACGTGAGAACCATGTGTTGGCACATGGAATAATTTATGATTGACAGTTGTGTATTGCCAATAACCTGTCTTGATATTTGTTTGGATCAGGTCAAAACAATGAAAACAGTGGTAATAGGTTAAGATAGCCATGAACTGGTTCCCCCAAACAAAGTTCCATAGAGTAAAAAACATTGTCACATGTATTAAGTAAATTAGTAAAATAAATTGTTTGCACCTCCTTTGCTTTGTTCAGTTTTAGCTTGGAACCTTTGAGCTGATATCCATTCTTTTGTTGTAATGCCATTAAGGCATCTTGAGCACTGGTGAACTTGACAAAGGCACATGCATTCCTTATAAGCAAAGCAGAGGACAGGTAAGCTGGGAACTTACAGTCATGACTTATATGCTATAACAATGGGTTTAGATCAATTAAAAGTCTTTGGATCTAATTATTTGGTTCAAATGTCAAACACAGTGACCACCATGTGCTGACAGCCAGAATTGAACCTGAAAATTGCAATGCAGGGCTGGGTTGTATGAAGGGTGCACAGCACTATCTGTTGGATAAATCCTTATCCTGTGGATAAGTCAATGATGTAATCCAATAAATATATTCACTGGATAACATTTATCTGTCAGATAGTGCTGTCCACCCTTCATACAACAAGGCCCAGCTAATAAACATTTCACACAAGACAGCCTGGAAAGGGTGCAATTAAAACCAAGTAATAATGTCACACCATTGCTCTACCTTCTCTCAAATCTACAAAGTTTTGACCTGAGAATGAAATGGCATAAAAGCACACAATAAGCCCCTCTTTATTTCCCTCGTGTTTGCTCGTAACTTAACCCAAGCAGAACAATAAACTGGTTCTTTTCTCAGTGAGGTTGGGTTACAACTCACCTCTGAAGTGAAGTTGAAACAAGTTTACATTCTTTGAGTGAAGGGTATCCCTGAAAAACGTGTTCAAGTTCTTCCTGCAAAACAACAAAGCAACTCTTATCTCATGATCACATGTGATTATCTATCAAGTTTACAGTGTATTTTATGTTGATTAGCAAGAAGTGATTGTCCAGTCTCAAAGCGGGGTCAGCTGGAGGTGCTTAACAAAGTGCTTGACACCATATTGAACTGGAATTTAGAAGTTGGTTTTTGTGGATGGAGGAAAACCATTGGACCTGTACGAAAACCCTCAAAGCCCATGGAAAAACAACAAAAATACATGCATAGACCCCTCAGTCTATGGCATTGAAAAGCCCAGTGCCATAAGCATGCCGTACTGGGACTGTCATATTATTTTCTAGAATTTTGATTTGAATTTTTTTCTCACACAATTTGATTAGTATGGCAATGCGTGTTTATGCCGTGTTCTTGAGCAATGTGATTGGTCTGCCATATCCCTTGCCGAGTCATGACTGTGTTTGTGCAGTGAGCTTTTCACAGTCATACAAAAACTTCTCTACTACTTAACCACCATTACCACCACTACCAACACAGCGAGCAGCATCAGAGCATTAGCAATTCACACCAGCTGTCTTAAATCCACTTAAGGAGCAACATACCAAACAAATGGCTATTTTCTTATTTTCGATGCTAATTACCTTAGTACATGGCTTAGGAAGATTGCTGATGTGAATTCCATACAACCCTTGCAAATTTGGACAAAGCCCTTCATCTTTGAGCTGTAAAAGCTTATTACCAACTGTAACCTTCAACGTCGACAAATCTTTAGCAACATCAATCTTTCTTTTGTTAGCATCTTTCCCTCCTTTCTGGTTCGAGTTCGTATTCATTGGTTTTCCCCACTCAGAAGGAGGCTTGTGTTTAGGACCCGTCGTTCCCTTCATGGCTGCCTTTTGAGCATGACTCGAAGCATAAACCTCCTTATTCGTCACGCCAAATACAAGATTCTCTTGATCTTTTTCGGAATACGTGAGTCGAGCCACATCAGGAATGGCCAGTAGGAACTCATACAGGCCCTTAAATCCCATTTTTCTCCACTCGAGCTTCGTCCCAGCGTATTTCTCATAGTCATTTGGGAAATTAGTTTGTTTGATTCCACTGGAGGCTGATATCAGAGTAGCTCGAACAAACGTCTTCACTTCTTTAGGAATTTCTTTGGACATTGCCTGTGCTGTAGTTGGCTTTGCAGACGTCAAACTAATGTCTGCTAGTGAGAATAATGTTTTTTGGTGCCCTTAAATTGAAGAAAAATGAGATATTTTCTTATAAATGTCTATAATGTTGATATCAGCCTTGAAGCACGTGTGCAAAGGATCGCAGGCTCAAATCGCCTCGATATGAAGTTCTCCACAGGTATCCCAATTTTTCGAGAAATAGAAATAGAAAGTTTTCAAATTTCTATATACAATATTTTAAAATTATTTTGCTTCAGTTTGTTTGGTAAGATAAATAACAAGCGATATATTGGAAATGGAGATATGTTTGTCAATAAGTCTAAATGCAAAGCCACAATTTTTGGTTTTAAAAAAGCTTGTCGTTCTGAAATCTGAGACCCAAAAAAATCTTGAGCTGAGCCGGAATCAAAGAAAACTTTTTGATCTTTCCTTTAGTTGAGGCGTTTTAAATAGCAAACTGCTGTAGAAGGAAGGAAGGAAGGAAGGAAGGAAGGAAGGAAGGAAGGAAGGAAGGAAGTCTATATAAGAAAATCTCTTAAAATTTTACTAGTAATTTATAGACTGAAGATTTTACTTGGGCCGTGAAAAATTACTGTAATCGTAATGCATAGTATTAGATCATAGTAATTCCGTTGATTTCGGTTTTACTCCGACTTTTCAGCCACTAATTATACAACTTAATTCGTTACGGGTCAAATGAAGTTAAAAATCAAATGCACTCAATCATGATCATATTAATATTGCAATGTGTATAGACAACTGAGTATCCTAATGGCATTCCTTTTCATTTCTAGAAACATCTAATGACGTACAAAATAGCGACATGACGAATTAAATATAACGGTCCACATGATCCATCAAACATAATAAAACCCTTCACTGCTCAACAGGCTGTAAACCGGTCAACCATAACTTGCCGACACTTTGAAACTTAAAATCAACTAGCATGAATCAGTGAGGGGGGCAGCAGAGTTCTAAAAGCATTTATGATGTCATAGAACCCATTCAACTGCAACAGACAAACCAACAAACAGTCAAACTCAAGAGACCACTTAAACTTGGCTAACAACCTGTGGGGCAGGAAGAAAGAAACGTCCAAAAACTCAATGCAACACAACAAAAATAATGTCCAACATAGTTTAACAAAAGTTTGACAGGCCCTTAGAAAAAAATCGTGTAATAATTTTTCAATTTTTCCCACGTCCTCTTCCATTTTTAGGAGAACACTAGGACTCCGCATGTTAGACTAAATGACGTCGTAGCTGACGTCACCATATAATTGCTTTAGTGATGAATATCAAGCACGTAAGCGTTATACGTTTAGGAGTTTGCTGTAGACTTAAGTGGTTTTACTTAATCCAGGGAAACATAATTAGCTTAATGTGTAATAACATCTACTAATAACCCTTACTGTTATAGTCTATAGTAACAGGTTATGTAAGGCTGCATTCATAATGTATGCGAGAGGGGGGCAGGTGAAATTGAGTGGGGATCGGGAAAATTTTGGTAGGAAAAAGGAGGGGATAGGCAATTTTTTATCAGAAAAGTGGGGGGGGGGGGGGGATGCACAATTTTTGGAAGAAGTTTCAAGCCTTGCTTAGATCGTATTTTTTTGCATGACTTTAAGGGCGGTGTTAAGAATTATCCTGGACATTTCAAATTTTCACCTAACCCCCCCTTCCCCCTCTGCCATACATTATGAACGCACCCTAAGTAAAACCGATTTAATCTAAATACATTCACACAGCTAAAAAGTGATACTACTATTACATCACTATAGGAAATTCTCGATTATTTTTTAGTTATACAAACGATTTATTAACCATTCATTTACATTATATCTTTAGCTGTGTACTTTTAAATAACTTCAATGAGGTTGAGGTTGGGTACTTATGACTGAATGGGATACCCGGAGAAGCCTCAGCAAGCGGATGGTTGTAAGGCATTGTCAAGACGTATCAGGATAGGGGGTAAGTAATAGGAGAGGGATGGGGAGAAAGATAAAAAGGGAAGGAGGGAAGATATTAAGCAAGGAATTACTTATACTTAGCTTATGATATATAATGAATATTAAAACAAACTTAGTCTTACACTTAAAACACAAATTATAAATAATCACGCTACTCTTAATGCGTTTTACTCGAAGCTCAAGTTACCCACAGTACTTTACACTATGCAGAAACTTGAAAAAAAAGATGATGATAGAATACTATCAATTTGACAAATGAATAGCAGTACGCAAAGCGAGCTCGAGGGATCTATTGGAATTTAAACTAAAACAAAACTGTTCTTTCCGCGTAAAGAATTACAAGGGTGAACTACTTAACACAATTGCTTTAAAAGCTTAATCTCGAAGCACCATTGAGGATAACTATATACTTAGAAAAAAAGACGGAACAAAGCTCCCAACAACAGCACCGCGGCAAAAGATGGCAAAGGTTTAGAGCAGCCTGTAGTTGGTCCTGTTGTGGAAGTCGTCGGCTCGGAGGGCTCGGGGGGCTCGGAGGCTGAGCCCTGCATGACATCAATGGCTGGATCGTAGACGGCTTTGTCGTTAAACATAGGAAAACGGAAGGTGATAGAATACTTGCTTGTTTTCGTTTCTAGTTTTGGGTAATCTTCTGGCATTTGGGTGCAACTGCTGTTAGACATAAGCTGCAGTTTAACAAAAGAAAATAGTGATCGATTGTGAGTTGGAAAAATTGTCTGGGGAGCGGATTTTCTTTTCGTCAATGTAAAGACAGAGTAACTATACGCCGAATCCGCGGCATGGCGACCAATTTGAAAGACTATTAACCTGGACGGACTAGCGACTGACTAGCTTCTCATACACGTGAAAAGGCCTTTTTACTTAAATGAACAGGTGGCTAGTCAGTCGCTAGTCGGTGCAGAACAATAGTTATTCAAATTGGTCGCCATATTGAACTAATTATTCGGGTTTATTTCTCTCCTACGAGCACAGTATTTCTCTTAATTTTAGTCCTTTTCGACGCCTCTTTTCATTTCTTTAGTTTATTCCTCACCCTCCCCTCCCTTCCTTTTCGTCATCAAAAACAATTCTCAAAATTAAACAATCTTCAAGAACGTCACAGTCTGATTTATACTTACAGCGCTTGGAAATGAAATGCTGGTCGAGTTTCCAAAATAGAATTTCTGTGCCTTGCGCCTCTTTCCCGCCTGCTTCTTGCTCTTGGTTCCTTTTTTACCCTTTCCTTTGTTCTTGACAGTGATCACAAAATCCACATATTTCCCGATTTCTTCTTTCTTTCCTTTTTTACATCCAGATCCCGCTTTGCAGAAATCCCAGTTGAACAACTACAACGAGATGGGCATATTTGAAAACATTGTATGAAGGTTCGTATAGCTTGCTGTCCCGTGCTCTACACTTCTTAGCGTGCTTAAATCACAGTAGGCACGCGCGTCTGTTAGTGGGTAAAACCCATGGCGCAAAAGACAATCAGGGACATCCACTGACCCTGTGACAGTGCGCAAAACTACTGTTAAACCAAACAGAACACACTGGCACTGTGTATGGAAAGTACGTAGTGGTAGTGCACTCACCTTTCATCTCTAGGATCTCGGGTTTGATTCCCGGACTATCTAGGCATCATATGTGAGTAGAGCTCGACTTTTGTTGCCCTGACTTTGATCAGCTCTGAAGTCGTTTGAAGTTTCGATCTGTGAGAGTTAGCCGTGCCCTGTTAGATCAGTACAGATGTCCGTTGTTTCGGGGTTTGATTTGTGAGTTAGCCGTGTCCTGATCAGCCCAGTGGTTGTTTCAGGGTTTGATCTGTGAGTTAGCTGTTCCCTGACTTAGATCAGCCCAAAGGTTGGTTCAGGGTTCGATCTGTGAGTTAACCGTGCCCTAACTTGATCAGCCCAGAAGTTGTTTGAGGGTTCGGTCTGTGAGTTTTTTTGCCATGCCCTGACTTTGATCAGCCCAGAGGTTGTTTCAGGGTTCGATCTGTGAGTTAGCCGTGCCCTGACTTAGATCAGCCCAGAGGTTGTTTCAGGGTATCGATAAATATATTTGAAGGTTTGAAGCCGCGTACTTAAAGTAAGTTTTTAACAGTCATACTAAAATCTTTCAACATTGCACACGGGGGCCGGGCCGGCGCTAGTGATATTTTAATATCTCAAAGTAAGTCCTACCTCGATATTGTACTTTATTATTCCTCTCCTAATGGTTATTTCTTCATCGTCGCAGAGGTTGACTGTCCCGTTATCGGAGAAGAAAAATATGGGTACGTTCAGGGTCGCATTTGGACCTGGGATTTCAGCTGAGAAGTTAAAAGCCTTGGCACTGATTCCCTAAGAAAATAAGTTTATATGTATATCTCTATTAGATTTTAGTGCATGGTATATTGGTATAGCCCTGAAAGCGTTTACGTCACAAGTGCCGCACAAAATCCGCATGCTTCCTACTCGTACGACACCCACTCAACAGTAAATAAAATGTTATCTCGGTTGTAAGTTGTGGAAAGCTCTCTTTGTTTAAATACCTTGTAATTGGTATCCACAACATCGGTGAAGTCGAAGTCCAAGGGAGCAAAAGAGTTAAACGCATGTTTGCCTAGTTTAGGTCCAGTCGTGCCAACTTCGTTGCCATCGGCGTCGACTTCTTTGATAGAGTCAAACTCTATAGTGATTGTATTGATGGCATCCTCGGATTCATTGCCACGACTGACACTAAACTTTCCAGATCGTCCATGATTTTTGATACAGACACCTCCATTGCATGTCACTCTTGGGGTAGAGAGTTTTTTGGCTTCGGCAAAGAGCCCTAAAGGTGAATACATTTGTGTTATGTTTTAGCATTCAAAATTAAAACTCATTTTTCTTGTACTCAAACTTATAAGCCAAAAAAAAATGTTTCGCGCAACGCTTACCCAGAATGCATTTTAGTACTCTCACGGAGAGGCGAAACGACGCGCGGACTGAGGAAGATGTTATCACTTTGTTGCGCTAAAAATGGTCCCGTGTAACATGAATTAGCACCAGTTGATTTCTCGAACGTTGCGCGAAAAGTCGACTCAATCGTGTAACATGGGTAATCGAAGAGCCGTATCGTGTCGCGATCGTGCCGCGTAACATTACAACTGAGAACTTGAGCAAACTTTAGCCTGTGTACAGCCGCTTCCCTACCCTCCCCCCTACGGGGAAAAAACGTTTACCCCCGTATGCCCCGTAGCGGGTGAGGCGGGTGGGAAGCAGCTGTGCTTGATGATAGTCTGAAGTTCCAATTTTGCTATTTTTCTATTTTTCAACAGCAAGACAGGTGTTATTTCTACGTTAGTGGAAGAAATTAAAACTGAGGCATCATTTTGTATATCAGGCTTTGTCATCGTTCCATTTGTACTAAATTCATAAGAAACTCCGAGTTTATTAAAGCCATTTATTATATTATAGTACACTCAACAAAATTACTCGACTCTGATTGGTCGAGAGGAGTACAATTATAGCGTTAATTGTACTCCGTAGGAGTACCGAATTAAGTCGCTATGGCAACGCGGCCAAAACAATGTCAAAACAATTATTTTCTATCATTTTGTACTTAAAAAACATATAAATAAAATTTTAAAGCCGTAAGAACTAATCTTTTTTATGCATTTCAGTTGCGCGATGGACTGAAAATCGGCCGCCAAATAGACAAAGATGAACGGCGTCGCTTCGCATTTTTTACTGAAATTTTGTTGAGTGAACTATAAATTAAAAATCGCACGACCTTCTCGTACAATTTGGAATTAATAGACACGAGTAATGTTTTGAAAGTTCTTTAATTGCACTCACCTAAAGGCTCGTGCAATTACAAGAACTTTCAAAACATTACTCGTGTCTATTAATTTCCTAATTGTACTCGAGATCGTGCGATTTCCTATACTAATTACAAATGAAATATCTATTTTTCTCTATTTCGAAAAATTGATATCTTCACACGTGAAAATAACATGTTATTTTCACGTGTGAAAATAACACCATTGCGATGGCTATTCAAAAATACACGGAAAGAATTGCCTGAAAAAGCCAAAACATACTTCATTGATAATTCTATAATAAACAGAATATTACATGGGCGCTTGGAGATACGAAATTTATCTTCTCGTGTTGAAAATCTCTCACTCGTTCGCTGCGCTCACTCGTGAGAGATCTTTTCAACACACGAAGATAAATTTCGTATCTCCGCGCGCCCATGTAATATCCTCTATGAATTATTTTCATCTAATTTTGCAACTGTTTTCTTTAAGAAAAGTTTTAAGAATTTGAAATTCAAATTTGTAACAGAGTACTAGTAAGTACAGCAGGTATAACAAGCCCCGAGCTCAACGAATAAAGACAACTGATTAAAACTATAGGAATATTAATTAAAATCCTCAGAATTAATAAAAATATTGGTTATTATCGAACTTAAGTCCTCTTTGTAACAAAAAAGAAACGTATCTTAGTTCTATAGTTCGACTTTATCCATTGTTATATGACCTTGACCGTGCACAGTGAAGGAAAAGTTGCCACAATTTGTTCACAGTATTTGGGAATATAGAAATCGTTCTAAAATAGTTATTACTTGTTCATTAATCTACATGATGAATAATAATTGCCCTTTTTAATGCTTTCTTAACTAATTATCATCTAGTAACTTAACTGTATTTGCGCGGAAATATTTTTCCGCAAGCTTTTTGGTCCGAATTAATGAAAGTTTTCACTTTCAAAATGTTCATACATGAAAATAGTAAGGAAATGAGTATTTTTATCCATACGTGCTTTGGAGTTTCCAATCCATTCCGCTCCATTAACTATGGTTCAAGCGATGATTAATGTCTATGGAATGTTATTATGTTTGCGGCAAACATAATTATTCCAAATACATTAATCATCGCTTAACTTAAGCCTCTCATTTTCAAAATCTGTCAAGTTCGATTAGCCAAGGATTAATAAGAAAGATTAACTTCCAGATATTTTTAATGAAGGCCTAGCGTTTTCCTCGCTTTCGAAATACTCAATGTTCAACGAATACAAAGATTATAAAGGGTTCAAAAGTGTTGATTTTCCTCGATATAAATTAAATTATTTACACTGTACAAGAGGAAAACCACACCTTTCTGAAGAATTATAAATTCAAAAGTGAAAATGAATTGACTTAGGAAAGCAAACATTTCATGAAATTCGCTTTTATTTTCTTTATAGTTTTAAAAATATGAATCATAAAGAATTTCGGAGTATATTGTTTGGTTAATATTATGTTTGAATATTGAATGGATAGAACTGTGGTGAAAAAATGATAGATGTGTTGATCATCACAGTGAATGAGCGATCTAAGCGAACGCTGTAAAGAAAGACCTGGGGGGGAAAATGATTTCAGACTGAAGGGTTGAAGCTGTCACAGACTAGCGATTATTTATGCTGAATATTATACTTCTTTCGCTTCTAATTTTGCTCGAAATAACAACCTATGATAAACCAAATAATAAGGACATTGAAATTTGAAAATAGAATCGGAATTAGTATCTATTTTTTATTCGAAACATTTTAATGTTCTGTTAGTGCAAATTTAGTTTCGCCAAGTTGACATGACTAGTTTTGTCGATGCATGAAAACATCAGAAATCAATTTTACATGTTTTACATTTCTAATACTAGCTCATCATTCGCAACCAAAAAGTTTGCAGTGACAGGAAAGTCCGTTGCTCGTGAAAAGTTGAAGAAAACAGGTCTGTTGCTCGAAGACCGCGTGTTCAATTTGACGGGTACATTTCATTATGAGTGGTATATGAGGATTTTGAAACCACAGATACTTCAGACCGCATGCAATAACAACGAGTATATTATCTTGTATTTTTATATCTTACTTGAAAGTAAGAGATGTTGATGAATTTGAAAGAACATCATCGAAAGATATTCAGCTTTCAAGATTTCATAATAAATATGAACAATATAGGCAGAATTTCTCCAAACTAGACTTACCTAAGCCCACGATGCAAAGAAGAAGAATATTTCGATGCATTTTTCTTTCGCTGTTCAAAGCAACCCTGACTCAGTAACGATGTAATACGAAGTTTCCACACTACGGGCGGGCTGACCCTTTTATAGCCGGTTGCATTTGCAGATCACGCAAAAAGTAAGGGGGGGGGGGGGGTGGGAATTCCAGGCCGTATTTTAATGTCTTGCTATTTGATTAAAAAGCTTAATGATGTACGCTCAGCTCGCTTTTGGACTTTCGTTTTCGGAGGTAGAGTTTTTGAGTATAGTTATTGCTTTGTCGTCATTGTAGGAATGGTTTTTAATATAACTGAAGGGCTTTGACGTCACAATGATTTAACATAAAAGCCAAATAAGTGCTTACTTTAATCAAAAAATGCGCTAGTTAATCACGAAATCGATAACATGAAAATGAGAACATTTGCCAATACTACTCCAGTTTCGAGTTCTCTCCTTGCTGAGTAGAGTCCGGTAACCAAAGAAAACGATAGTGTTTTATGAATTTTAAAAAGATTTGGTGAAGTATAAATAATCTAGGGATCTTTCTTTCCAGCTGAAAGGTGAATTTTGTTTCAGCCAATCACAGCGCGTTTAGCTGTTTTGCCGTGGGGCCCTCATTCCCAGGCTACTGTAAAGGCATCTTTTGCGTATCTTTCTGTTTTCTTTTGACTAAAATATAATCTACGTGCCTACAAGCAGCAGATATGTGGAAAGAAAGGATTAAAAAAAAATCACTTTACCGCCATGTACTTGGGCTGGTCATTTTGTCCACTACTCATGCTTTGCGCGCCGCGCCCACCGCTCAGCTAGTTAGACAGAATGAATTTTACTGAGTGACTAAGAGCGCTAAGGCGAAATGAGGCTACTAGCGCTAGCTATCCTGCTCGTCTCTTCCCCCCTTTTCCTCTTGCCCGCCCATCCTCCTATGCAAAAAAAAAATCCTTTCCAGAGGTACCATTAACCATTCCGAGGTCGAGGGAAAAAACTGGGTTGCATTGGCATCGCAGTGCATTTTGGGGCTGTTCTAGATAACAAAATAAACGGCATCTTGGAAACAGGTTCCCTAAACTAGGCCCAGAATACACTGTAATGCCAATTCGGCCCGATGTTTTACAACTATTCGATGTTAAAAAGACTGCGACCAAGCTTGCAAACAACAGTTTCTTTATTCTGTCAAGCTCAATTTATTTTCCAAGATGGCGGAACAGAATGATCCTTGATGACTACCTGTTAAATCTCGCCGTAATCCTTGGTTAACAAAGCATTTCCCCTGGAATTAAAGACTGTTTATTGCGATTTTTCTGTCGTGTGTGTAGTAAATAAAAAGTGCAACAACTAATTAACTGACAATTCTGCCATAAAACGTTATCAGATACAAAAACAGATCAATGAGTTATCTATTTTCAATTGGTAGTTTTCGTAGTTTTTCATTCCCTTGAGGATCAAAAGACAAAAACATGGCTGCCATGCTGGCACACAGTTACAAAAGGGCCTAATGAGAATTAGTCTTGTTAAAGTCCACAAGATGATTTACTCTATGTGTTAGTGTCGAAGTTGGAGTAGAGAAAGCTCACGCCATATATGGTATGATCAGTTCCATATTTGGATTGTGCGGAAAAGCGGCAAGAAAAAGGCCGTCGTTTTATGACAAATTCGACATGAACATTTTTGAAGAAGAAAAGAAA
Source organism: Actinia tenebrosa (assembly GCF_029948245.1). Classification (NCBI taxonomy): domain Eukaryota; kingdom Metazoa; phylum Cnidaria; class Anthozoa; order Actiniaria; family Actiniidae; genus Actinia; species Actinia tenebrosa. The sequence continues at coordinate 24,451,370 of NW_028292569.1, read as the reverse complement.
AGAAAAAAAAAAAAAAGACAAGTAAAAAAAAAAGAAAAACTTTGGAAAATCGAGGAAGGATACGGGGACGATGCTAACTCGTGGGTCTGCCTCGCAGACAACAGACACTGGGAAATACTCAACGTTTGATATGGATACTAAAAACGTATTCGACTGAACTGCATTATTAAACGAGACATAATAAGCTATCGTGAAAAAAGAGAAAAACCTAAAGGTTCATGTATGTGGGTATGTAAAAATAAATGAAATAAAGCAAGCCACTAACTTGGAACACTTCATTGGTTTATCATGATGTGTGGTGCTGATACGCTATATGCTTCTTTACCTTGGACGTAATGTTTTCCCATTACAGACCACGTGTCATTCTCTTGAGTATCTATTCTTTATTTAACGGTTGCACATGAGAAGACACATCAATATGGATACAACTCAAACAAAGAAACTTATTCTTAAGATAATGACACTTGGTATGAAATAGGAAAACGTTACGCCCAAAGTAAAGAGGTCCATAGACACCTTACAGCACGTCGGAATGCAGCTCAATTTGGAGGACATAACAATGGGTTTCCAATTTATAGGAGATTGAAATTCTTTTGTTTTGTTCTCGAAATAGGACGCTTACATGATGGCGTCATTTGACTCCCACTACCATAATGCTTGGCGAATTTTCTTTCTCATTGAAATTTGTATTCTCTCGTGAGAATAGTAAGACAATTGGAGCTAATTAACTGAACGAAAGAAAGGGTGCAAGAGAGTCTGGGAGTAGAGGTCAATGACGCCATCATAAGATTACGCATTTCTAATAGTATGATATTCAGTTCAAAGCAACATATATTTTTTGGGGTTTTGCGTGACTCCTCGATCTATAACGGACAACGCAGTCAAAATACAAACTCTGGTTCATCTGATCCAAAAGTTTTTTTCGTTTGTACTCGCAAAAATATAAACTAACGGATACTTAAAACCTGTATTTTTTTAGCTTGACTTACCAATTACAGCGAGCATCAACACAAGAGATGTCAAAAACACCTTCATTTTGTAGCTGTCGCTTCACTAGCTTCTACACAAAGTGAAGAGTTCTCTACTGGCCACTAGGGCCTGGACACGAGTTAGATACCGCTGACCGGCTCAGTAGGAGCGGCCATCTTGTTTACGTTAAGATTACGTTTTAGGACAGAACTATAATACAAGACTATTCAGCACCAGTATATCTTTATTTATGTAAGTTTTCCATTTATTATATGTGTAATCGTTTACTTCACATTTATCTATACATGATTTACTTTAAGTGCTATTATTTAGCTTAGATTTTATATATTTGTATCTTAGGACTCTATCATCGTTGTAGAATAAAATACTATCAGACATCGAGAAGCATCTCTTTCTTCACAAAGTATAGAGTCGATAAACTGAGCTCAGTATAAGTGACTACAGCACATTAAAAATGTAAATTTGAATTCGAACATATCGTTGCTAAACAATAGAATTTAAGACGTCATGGCTGTTTATGAAGTGGAGTGGAAATGTTTTGATCATAAATAACCAAAACAAATGAACTCAATTTTTTTATTCTTTAATATATCACTTTTTTTCGATTTCGTGTCAGGGAAAAGCACATTTGCACTATGAACAGATTTCTCGATTTCGTGTATAAAGGGAAAGAAAAATTTAGCACAAAAATACCAGGTGTTTATAAAACAATCTCATTTAGAAAGAAAATTCTAATTTTCAAGCGAAAAACATGCTTTGTTTAGAATTGTTTTTTTGGTCTCTGTAGAAACAGCATGAGACCGCTCCGCTTTTAAAACTGCGCTACTTTAATCCGATTGGAAGACTTAACTCGTACCACCAAGATATTTGCATATAAATATCGATTTCTTTCCTTTCTTTGCTACTAATCTGAATCGATGGGAAAGATGTTTTAAACATGCTGTAACGTCTTAATCCTTTTTTTTTTTTAAATTTGTAAAAATTTGAAGCAATTTGTCAAAATCTAGCTTTTGAATCGTATAACCCTGTAAAATTCATGTAATCATAAAATCTTTCCATTTGTTTTACCATATGATTTATAGCTCATCATAATGAAGCAATGAGACTTTTACGTGAATCGAATTTTCTTAGTAGAAGCCAGAGACGCTTGTTAACTGTATATGTATAGTTCAATCATCTCGTCAAAGCATGCACGACCTCACATCATCACGGATGAAAGGCAGAGCGCTATTCCGATTTGCGTACATTTTAATTTTTGCTGGACGTCATCAAAATGATTGTTCAATATAATTGTTAAATTTCCTAATACGATAACTCAGACAAAAAACCATTCACTTTGGATTTAACCTTACCAACTTCAGTATTGCTCTTTAATTTTGATTTTGATGAACTTTTCTGCCAAAATCAAAAGCTGTAACCATAGTTAGAACACGAATCAGACACGCTCCGTAGATGTGAATTAATAGACATGGCGTTAGCGCGTATAGCCAAAAGAAATTCACCATATGAATAAGCTATAGATAATCCACGAAAGGGTGTGAGCAATTTTTGATTTTTTGAGTTATTGAGTTTTTAAGTTGAAACGTCAGAAAAATACAATGTCGGTTTATATATCTCACAAACTAACAAAGCATGACAGTGCTGTGTCAATATTAGTACGATTTATACTATAATACGACCGAACTTTTAGAATTCACAGACGATTGTTAGCTGAGCGGTGAACGCTGCGTGCAAAGCATTAGCTGTCAAAATGAACGGCCCTAAGGATTTTTGGAGCTTGAACTGAATGAAGCAAACATGGCGATAAAGTGAACTTGTTTTCATTCTTCGTTTCCATATTTCTGCTTCTTCTCGACATGTATAATATTAAGAAAACAGAAAAATACGAAAAACTTGGGTTACAGTACCCTGAGAATGAGGGCCGGTGGCAAAACGTCAAGTGATGATTGTTGTCTTTCGTTCCCAGCGCTGGATCTGCAGGCGGCCGCCAAACGGCCAGGGTGCAATGATGTCATCAAGTTTTTATTACTCAGAGAAGTTTCGAAATTGAAAATAAAGCTATTGATTTTTTTCTAATGCATTTTAGTCAAATCCAGATGTTTTGCAAAAAAGTCGAAGCATTGCAAAACTTGCTTTTTTCCCTTCGCACATCAAATACTCACTGTAGACTCAACTGAGAACGTTACCTCGTTACCATTTTTACGTAAACTTTAACTAGAGAGGGCGAATTTACCGAATTTTTTAAAGCTTTATGCAATGATTCCTTTGTCAATCAATTTTAGCAGTCTTTAATTAAACCTAATTTCCATCAATCCAAACGAAATTGTCATAGTCCTTTAGTCGCTGTTCAAATCACTTCCAGTCGAACATGGAGCACTATTTTCGACTTTTTTTAAATCAACGTATGCCCCAAAAACGTTGTTGGAAAGTTGGAACAGAAAAAAATTCACCATCATCTGCCTAACTAATTGCATATTGTTCAATAATTGACGTTCAAATTGTAACTATTGCTTTAGTGGATTTAAGATTCCGCATTTCTAATAGTATGATATTCAGCAACATATATTTTTTGGGTTTTGCGTGACTCCTCGATCTATAACGGACAACGCAGTCAAAATACAAACTCTGGTTCGTCTGATCCAACAGTTTTTTTCGTTTGTACTCGCAAAAATATAAACCAACGGATACCAAAACGTGTATTTTTTTTAGCTTGACTTACCAATTACAGCAAGCATCAACACAAGAGATGTCAAAAACACCTTCATTTTGTAGCTGTCGCTTCACTAGCTTCTTCACAAAGTATAGAGTCGATAAACTGAGCTTTATAATTGACTACAGCACATTAAAAATGTAAATTTGAATTCGAACATATCGTTGCTAAACAATAGAATTTAAGACGTCATGGCTGTTTATGAAGTGGAGTGGAAATGTTTTGATCATAAATAACCAAAACAAATGAATGCAGCTTTTTTATTCTTTAATATATCACATTTTCGTGTCAGGGCAAAGCACCTATGTTCTTGAGCTGTTTTCTTGATTTCATAGGCAAAGGGAAAGAAACATTTTGCAGAATTTGTCTTTAATTCTAATTTTCAAGCGAAAAACATGCTTTGTTTAGAATTGTTTTGTTCTTATTAGCAACAGCATGAGACCGCTCCGCTTTTAAAACTGTGCGCCTTTCATCTCATTGGAAGACTAAACTCGTACCACCAAGATATTTGCACATAAGATTAGTTTTTCCTTCTTCTTTGCTACCATGGTAAATAATATCTTTCATTTATATTTTCAAATTTTCGATGAATTTGAATCGATGGGAAATATTTTTTAGCCTTTCTTTCCGCAAAAAAATTCTAGGATTCTATATTGTTGCGTGCTAAAATTTTAAAGCACTTTGTCAAAATCGAGCTCGTAAATCGCGTGAACAAAATTTACATATTAAGAGCAAAAGCTCTATCTTTGATTTGTTTTGCTATAGTCAATAGAGCTCCATTAACTATGGTTTTACCAGTAATGATGAAAAGGTAAATTATACACCGTGAAAAGATGAAAAAACTTACTGACGTTTCGGACGCTAGTCCTTCGTCGGAGTAAAAGACGAAGGACTTTAGGAGGTTAGGAGTTTAGTTAGTCCGACGAAGGACTAGCGTCCGAAACGTCAGTAAGTTTTTTCATCTTTTCACGGTGTATAATTTACCTTTTCATCATTACTGTTTCATTAGAAACACCGACGCAGCTCACACTAGTTTTTAGCTAGTTATATCTTTTTATGGTTTTACCATATGATTTTATACTCTTATCGTTGAGTAATCGAACATTTTTTGGAAGCCAGAGACGATCGTAGACTGTATGACAGATTTGTTGAAAACAATTGAAATTCTAGTTCAAAAAATCCCAAACAAACTGACCGCGTTTTTTTTAGCAATACCTCATTCTTTAGGTAATCTCTTTCGACCACCTCATCAAACCGTGCATGACATGACCTTGAATAATCACGGAATGGAAAAAAGGCAGCGCGTTGGTCCGTATGATTTGCGCAAATCTTGATTTTTGCTGGACGTCATCAAAATGATTGTTCAATATAATTGTTGAATTTCCTAATACGATAACTCAGACAAAACCATTCACTTTGGATTTAACATTGCAGACTTCAATGTTGCTATCATGTTGCTGAATAAATTCGTATCTTAAATGAAAATTTCTCAAAGATTTATTTTTGAGCAAATTTTTCATAAACTCATTGATGGCTTTATTAAGGTCCTATTAGCGAAAATGACATGATGATGCATGACGCCTGTCACAGGTAACCTGGGAAAACACCCTTAGGCCCCGTCCACACGTATCCGCAAACTTTTGTACCCGCAAATTTTTTTTTACGGATACGGGTTGCGTCCACCCGTGTCCGCAAATTTTTGTGTCCGTATCCGCAAATTTTACGAAAACGGCCATACGTGTGGACGGTGAAAACGATTCGAATACGCTGCGTGTGGACGCAAACATTTTCGTATCCGCAAAAAATAATTTGCGGATACAAAAATTTCCGGATACGTGTGGACGGGGCCTTAATAAACGAAGACATTAATATATAAGTATAATATAGACAAAGTGAAACTTATTCTTCCAAAATTCAAAACAGCGCCCGAATCAAAGTGTGAAGAGTGCGCATCTATTGTTCTTTAATAAAAAGAGTAAGATAATAAGCGCAATTTTGAACGGGCTGTCATTGTTCAAAGGAATACTAATACTTCCGTCAAAATCCTGTGTGAGGGGATGAGGAGAGCTAAAGATGTTTGGTTTGGGAATAGTCACCGAAGTCAGTTCTCTGCATGAAACACTCTTTCTTGTGTTTGATACATTACGTAACATCTTTCCCATAACCAAATTAGCCATCATATCGATATACATAGAATCAACTAAACACACACACACACACACACACATCACAAGCTTAGTACAACTAATTAACAACTTAGCGTGCACTTAACTTAACAAGTACCTTACAAATACTCAATAACTACTTAATATTAATTATCATAAATCCTTTGTTCGTTGTCCTTGTTCTTGCTTTATTACTTCTCATAATGCTTTACACTTTGCAAGCAAAAAAGAGGAAAAACTTGACTAATTTGTAGAAGCTATAAAATATGTACAGGTTATCATATGGTTTCGAGTGCCATTTGCAGCTAGGTGATATTAAAGCTCTTGAAAAATCGATGAGTGAAAATTAATTCCAAATTGAATGAGAAACCATATGATTACTCATCAATAATATACATGCAAAAAATTTACAATTAACTTTGTGCAATGTGCAATTAACCTTTTTCTGCTGTTTATATTGGTTAACAGAAAACGCTCTCTAGAATTCCAAATTTCTCGACAGATATACCTAGTGCAAAGGTTTTGGCGCCAACGCAGGCTTTTAAACTCATTAATAGTTTATGAGAAGAAAACAAATATCACTACCGCGTGACGGTACCAGTGCGGGAATGCGATCTTGATCATCTTTGAGGCTCATATCAAAGACTTAAAAGGATACTTTAAAGCCCCGTTTACACTGGCGATGTTTGCGGCGATTTTTGCTGCGATTTTTGTGGCAATTTTCGGAAATATGAAATCTTTTGTCTCATCCTTCAAAAGAGACATTCGTCTAGGAAAATCTTGGTATCCTGAAAAAAAACTTTACAAGTAAATTCTTTACCATTATTTATTATGGACAATATCGGGGGAAAAACGCAGCAAAAATCGCTAGTGTAAACGGGGCTTAACGTAGTTCTAAAAAAGTTTTTATCAGTTTATTAATTCTATATGATTAATATTAATTGTTTATTGAAAAGGAAATTACCTTAATTTTTCACGCTCCATTAACTATGACTACAAGAATGAATAACATCATTAGCTTGGACACTATTGACCTCATGTTCGGTACCAGCCTCCACCACCTTTCTTATTTAATGGGGCGGTTTCTTAAATTATATTATACAATCACTTGAGCTGTTAATCGTTCAGTTTGTCCTAAAGCCTTGGTATTCAAGTCAACATCGAGAGCGGGTCTTGTAGATCAAGGTAACTACGAACTCACATAAATTTAAGCATTTCTTTATTCTCTACTTTCACTTTCCAAAATGCTTTGCACTTTGGGGGCAAAAAACAGCTAGAAAAAAATATAAACAATATGCTGTTGACTAATTTTTAGAAGCTATAAAATATAGCTGGTAATTCTTGCGGATGTATCAGAAAAAAAAATTTGAATATTTAATTTCAAGGAATTTCTTAGGAGGCAAAAAATCAGTTTATTTTCCAATTTAAAAAGAATAGAGTAAGATAAACTTAACAACTGTTCAATAGCTTTTACGGGAATTTTTAACCATTTGTTCTCGAAAACTAGAAAAGAGTATGAATGGGAAAAGGGCAAAAGGTTTTGGACTTAAGTTTTGGACTTACGACCAAACGACGATGGTCTATTAAGGACTGACCATTAGATAATTGTGGAAGGGGTTGCGTAAGATACAAAAAAATATCGAGCAAGCACTTCATCTCCGAAAAAAATATCGCGTAACCCGTCCTTTCAGTAAAGAAATATCGAGCAAATACAAAAGAAATTCCATGCAGGGGTTGTTACAAAAACCTTCTCCTGAAATATCTAATGATCGATCCCTTATAGGACGTAATGAAACACATTCTTTGTGAACCTCACTACTTGAGGACGTCAATAATAGAGTTCTTTCAAGGTTGCTCCGTTTATCTAAATTCAATGAATTAGAAATAAAACGGCCTATTGTTTTGTCCCCCAGAACAAAAGTTCCCTTCACAGTTCCCTGCGCCATCTTGAAAGGTAGCCGTGCCTTTGTATCGAAGCGAGACAAACAGTGAGCTTGCAATGATAGAGACATGTGAATAATTGTCCAAGGTGTTAAAAAAGGTCTCTATCATTGCATGCTCACTGTTCGTCTCGCTTCGATACAAAGGCACGGCTACCTTTCAAGATGGCGCAGGGAACTGTGAAGGGGACTATTCCTCTAGGAAATCAATGCAAGGCCGAGTATATAAACATATTTACCCAATTTGCACATTCAGAGTTTTTTTAGTTCACTACATTTGTTTTATTCATTCATTGTTTTTCACTCGTTATTTTTAGTTTACTTTTCTTCAAGACATGGCGTCCTTTCACAAAATCAGCGCTGTGCAAGTGTTGATATTTTCTGTGATACTTCTGTTGGCCCGAGGCGAAAACACGCAAAAGGTTGCAAGCTTCGAAGAAGGTTAGGTTTACACTTTTTATACACCTATTTCTAAAAAAAACGTTCTCGTTCGGAGATCTGAAATTGGAGAACTGAGACTAAACTGAATTTTTTTGTTTTCTGCCTAAAATACGAAAAATCACATTTCTAACCTGAAGATCACGCTTCATATTCCGATCTAAACAGAAACTACGTTGATCGACATTGAATGTAATATATTTTCCAGCGTGTTACTCGGTAAGACAACTTTTTTGAAATGGTGTCCTACAATCATTGCCATAATTAGTTGGCACGCTTGACAGATTTTAGTATTTTAGAGGGTACTTCGCAAAACACTACCTACGACTAAACCCCCTTCCCCCATACAATGTTGGGATTCCTGGAAGTTGGCAGAGGGTTGGTGAGTCTGATCAGGGGTACCAACTTTCTTTCAGGGAACAGCAACATTGTACAGGGGGGAGGGGGAGGGGGAGAGCGCGACAGAGGAAAGCCATTTTCTGTGTTAGCCAAAATGTGCCATCGTGCCAAGTATTTTGGCAATGATTGTAGCTACCTTCCAGTAAGGTGCGGTAATTATAACTACTTTTAATTTTTTCTAAAGTAAAAAGCCGTTACATGACTAAATCTTGCATTACTCATATATGTACCTATATATTCTTTAATTTTATATATGCATACTGACATAATGATTCTTCTATATATTTTTAGACACCTAATAACAACCCTTACAAATTGAACGAGTGTATGGTTGGTGAGTGGGAAAGTCAAGATAGTTCGTCCATTCCAACTATCCCGGATTTAATGTGGTTCAATACACCATCAATAATTGAAATCGAACCAGGTAAAAAAAAAAAAAAAAAAAAGAATGTGTGCTGTAGCAGAACATCATTATAAGAAATATTGCAATTTATTATGATTAGAATATCGAATTTTTATCGTATTTTGTTTATGTTCACTTTCGCGATATATTACTATTATCATGAACTTATAATTATCATCACTATTATCATTATTATTATCATCATCATAATAATAATTATTATCATTATCATCATCATCGTTACCGCCATTTGCATTGCTACGTGGCCACCCAAGACAAAAATCGCGACGTGCACTTTGCAATAAACTGTCGTCATTTACACGCGTTTGGATCGATCCGGATAGTCCCGGTAGGTGTGGCTCATAATACTTGTAACAATCGACAAGTTTTGGCGCCTTTTGAATGACACACGCGTGTAAATGACGTCAACGTGTTTGATTGACGGAAGTCTATTGCAAAGTGCACGTCGCGATTTTTGTCTGGGGTGGACTCGTAGCAATGCAAATGGCGGTAATGATGATGATGATAAGGATAATAATTATGATGATGATGATGATAATAATGATAATAGTGATGGTAATCATAAGTTGATGATAATAATGATGATAATAGTAATATATCGCGAAAGTCAACATAATATCATCACTATTATCATTATCATTGTTATGATTATCATCATTGTCATTATCATTATTATCAATATTAATACTTATTATTTATATTATTAAGGTCACTATCAAGCTACTGGTCGAATAATCGAGGCAAATTACTTGAAAATGCGGCTGGAATCGAAAAACATAAACTTCAATACTGTTGAGAGAGAAAATATGGACTCATTTCTGCAATTGGATATTCTGGCAGACACTTTTCACATTAAGGTTTTTTGACAATGGGAGTTTCTTATATAGCGCATTACATTACATATCTCAATTCACTTTACATACTTCATCTAAGTTCACAAACCACAAAAAAATCGACATACGGTCTATCCCTTCGTGTTAAAATGTGCTTTTTTTGCTACAAAATAATGAAAATTTACGTCTAATTTATCTACTTTTCTTACTACTTATAGGGTGAAGTTACTTTTTATGCTCTTCAAACTGTTAAAATATACGCGAGGCAGATTGTCGCTGCTAAAGGAAGTCGGATCGTTTTTAAAACACCAGACTGGAAACAGGATTTTGCTACACCAGTAGGAGTTCAGACTAATGGAGTTGGAACAAACGGAGAAAATGGAAAAGACGGCAAAGATGGACCTCAGGGTGAGTGAGTGATGATATGCAATGGTTCACTTGGTACATTTTTCTTCTCCATCTTCTTCTTCTTCTCCCTCTGCCGCTCCCCCTCCCTCTCCATATCCCTTAGAACATTTAACTTTTAATTTTTCAGTCGACGTATTTTGTGGCGCTGTACATGGCGAACTTGATGTCATTTCCAAAGGAGGAAATGGACACAAGGGACAAGATGGTGGCAATGGTCGTCCCGGTGCTAATGCCGTCGATGTAAGTAATTATTTACTATATTCAATGTTTAATTGCCACACGCCATGATATTACATTACAACTGCATACAAAAGCCTGGTCCTCAATAGCGACATAAGCATAAGAATCTTATGCGCCAATGAGGACAGCTGAAACATTAGCATAAGAATCTTATGCGCCAATGAGAACAGCTGAAACATTAGCATAAGAATCTTATGCGCCAATGAGCACAGCTGAAACAGTAGCATAAGAATCTTATGCCTCAATGAGGACAGCTAAAACACAAGAACAAGCATAAGAACCTTATGCGCCAACGACACAAGCATAAGCACATTCGATTAGCTATTAGCCAATCGCGTTACCCTTTCCCAGTCCTCCTCATTTATTCGAGCAAACACTCTAATGTATTGCTGTGCGATCAGTTATAACAAAAACATTCTATTATTTATTATTTTTTTTTTTTTTACAGAAACCTGACAAGTACGGCGATGGTTTCCAACATTGTGCATATGGCGGCTGGTCTGGATGGGCAAACGATCTTGATTTTAATAAAGTATTCCGAAAATGTGATAAAAGAAGTAGAAATTCAGAAAGAGGTAACCCCGGCGGCAATGGAGGAAGAGGAGGAAATGCTGGAACTCCAGGTAGGAAAGTTAAAACTTGTAGGCAAATTCGAAGGACAATTAATACAAGGAATCCGAAGGCGGAAGGACCTTCGTTGTAACTTCGAGCAAATTATGGAATAGTATCCCTTTATAAATACGGAAAGCGGACACGATTGCATGCATGTTTTAAACACAATCTGTGGAGTAGGACTTTTAGACAACTTTTAGAACATTTTAAGGTAAAGTCTCAATTTATATTTTTTCTTAATTATTTATTTATTTCGGTATTTTTTTCTATTTTTTTTTATTTATGTAAACTATACTTTACTTAGTTCTTTAATGATATAATTTCTAGTTTTTTTAATCGATTAATTTCTAGTTTTAGCTTGTTATATAGTATATATATTATATTATAAAATAACTGTTATGAATCTCGCGTTCTGATTGGTTGGATGCGCGTGTTTTATGAGAGCACGCAGCACGCGCGCGCACTTTCAATTTCGTCATTCCTGTAATTTGTATTTTATAAAAGAAATAAAAAACTTGCTTGCTGTGCTGTGTGCAGATATAAAGCACTTGGGGATTGGCAGAACACTCCAGAAGTGTCGTGCTTCTCCTAACACTTCTCTCGTGTTCTGCCAACCCCCGCGTGCTTTATGACGGCACACAGCACGCGCGCGCGTTTCCTATTTCTTTAGTAGATATATTTAAATTTTGAGGGCCACAAGTTTATTAGCGTTGCTATTCCGTGCTACCCTCGTAAAATAGTCTTTATTATTATTATTATTATTATAGTTAATTACGGAGGACGTTATCTCGACCTCGAATCAAAAATATAATAAATCATTTGATTGTTCCGATTTTTTTTTTCACCTTTCACTTTTTATCTAAATTGGGCTCCATGTGGAAGTACATAACGTCTGAAGTCAAACATTCAACTCCCTTGTTCACTCGAGTACAAAATCGCAGTTTGATAATTCAGTATTTTTTAAATGATCCCTGATATTTTCTGCTCAATGCCAATATTCGTTTGTTGTGAATATTTACTTCAGGAAAAGGTGGGAATGCTGGAGGTGTTACTCTGCGCTACAGAAATTTAAACGGGCGTGTAAAAGCCAAGGCCTGCGCGGGGATTGGAGCCGATGCAGCCACTAATGGACAAGGTGGAAAAGGTAAGTCAAGCTAGTAAGTGTTTGGGTTGGTAAATAGCTTACTTTTGTTTCATGGAATTTTTTTAAAAAGAAATGTCAGCGAGAATAGAGGTTCCATGGAACATCATTCTCGTTCCAGGTCCTTGCGCTCTTGAACTTTGCCGAGAAAGACTCGGGGCGAATCCAACTACCACTGTTTTCTGATTGACTATTACAACAATGAAAAGCCGCTAAAACAATAGTACCGGAACGACAAAAAGCTGATTCCTGCTTTTGGATTCGCCCAGAATAGAGGTTTTGCACCATCACTTGCCGGCAGCCATGTTAGATGGCAGAACAATAAAATCCCTTTGCTTTTGGGAATTGAATTCTTTCTTATGTAAAATGATTGTACTGTTCCTGCCATCCAAGATGGCTGCCGGCACGTGATGGTGCAAAACCTTAATTGGCCTTTACCCAAAGCACAATCTGGAAGAAGACGTTGTAATGATCGTAGAACCGAAAACTAAGCGAGGAGAGTGGCCACTTATAAAGTTTTAGTGTATTCATAACTCAATATGACATGGGTTTAAAATCACAGGAGGAAACGGCGGGGCAGGAACACCAGGAATAAACTGCGATTCTAAGGAAACCACCAGATACACCGCACAAATACGGATATTTAGTTGTCGTAAGACCGGAAAAGTATCAGCCTCCAGAGGAAAAAATGGTGGGAAAGGAGCACCAGGATCAAGTAAGGGAACTAGCCATTCTGAGGTTGAGGCCGGAAAAATACAATACAATACAATATGATATACTGTAAGGGAACTAGCCATTCTGAGGTTGAGGGAAAAATACAATAAAATACAATATGAGATACAGTAAGGGAACTAGCCATTCTGAGGTTGAGGGAAAAATACAATACAATATGATATACAGTAAGGGAACTAGCCATTCTGAGGTTGAGGGGAAAATACAATAAAATACAATACGAGATACAGTAAGAGAACTAGCCATTCTGAGGTTGAGGGGAAAATACAATAAAATACAATACGAGATACAGTAAGGGAACTAGCCATTCTGAGGTTGAGGGAAAAATACGATACGATACGATACAATAAAATACCTATTACAGTTTCCCAACTTACAGCCCTGAACAACAAGACAACAAAAAATAATAATAAATAAATAAAATATAGAGATAAATAATTAAATAAATATACTACAAATACTACGATATTGATTGAGCATATAAAGACAGCAAAAAATTATTAATTTGCAAACGAAAACATAACATGCGTTTTTCACTCGTGTCAGAAACCTATACTTTAACTAATAAATACACCCTTCCAAAAGAGAATGAAATAAATAATAAAATAACCTCGTAAATAGTTTAAGTTTTAAAATTGGCTTTTAGCTCCTAACAGCAAAGGACCAGATGGCACCATCAGTAAATCTTCTATTAGTAAATCAGAGACCATAGATACAGCAAGCAAAGAAAGTTTTCCAGAAGATCTTCTTCTCATCATAAGAAGAAAGGCAGTGGACTTGTTGCTAGGAGACAGCAAGAATCAGGAGGGTAGAGACGCATTACAGTTTCTTGTCGACATAACGACAGGAAGAGCTGACGTCGAATATATAATGAAAGGTGAGCGAACGGCTATTTGAACTGAGCAAAACGTTAAAAATACTAAGTTAGCGTTACATGATATTATAAATTAAAGAAAAGAAAAATATGAAGCTATTGCAAAACGTTAGTTTTCACAAAATATTCCATTTCATTTGTTTTAGATGCCCAAAGAAAACTTGCTTTCCTCGGTCAAGACGGTTTTGACATTTTTGGAAAGAACCGTCTCTTTGCCCCTCTAATAAAGTGGGAATCACTTGAAGAAGACGTAAACAGAATAAAAGACGCAGCGAAAGCATATGAAGACGCCTTCACGAATGTTATGGATCAAGTAGAGAGGGAAGAAAACTTTCAGAAGGTATACAAATGCTGCCCCTGCAATAAACCTTTCTACCCAACCGGCCATGTTTGCTTCGCGATGTTGTCGTCTTTGACCCTTGTTGATTTGGTGCAGAGCACGAGTATTTTGTTCGCTTTCCGAAGAGGACTCCAGAAACGATGCAACTGAAGGAGTTAGCCCTGGCCTACGCATGTTAGATCTTGTTCTTGAATAATATAAGCACGACTTATTTTCCAAAACTGAAAACAAAAAAAAAAAAAAACAAAAACAACATCAATGGATCTTTACCACGCGGCAGCCATGTTTTTTTTTCTTACGGCAGCCATGTTGGTTTGAACAATAGATTCCAACACGCGCGCGTCGCCTCGCATTCAAATCCTTGAGAATAAACTTATGCGGGTTAAACAGGTTATTATTCTCATAGGAGAATAAAGATTAAGGTCGGTCCATAAGTAAATGTGAAGGGTAGTGGGTATTTTAGCTCTTCCAATCATTCCATTCATTTGAAAAGATCCAGATTTGATGTAATTTCACCTTCAATCGTCGTTTCTTTGCAGATAGCGACTGTAATGACCGGCGTATCGTCTAAACAAGTAAATGCACAGAAACGACGTCTTATTGCGGCTAGAGGCATAGACGAAAGTGAGAAAAGAATGTATCTTAAGGTACAGTATTTAGATTCTTGTTCACCACTTTCTATGTGAAAGGTCTCAAAAACGAATATAACTTTTGAAGTGTGATTTCAGGGTCCATTTCCTCAAAAAATCTGCTAAAACCAAAACTCGTATCCCCAACTTATCGTCTACATACAACAATCAAAATTCTGTACAATAATTCCTGCTATGAAGACAAAGTTAAGAAAAATCTTCACCAAACTGTTTTTAATTGTGGACCCGGAAGTCACTTATTCATACCTTACTCCGACGAAGGACTAGCGTCCGAAACATCAGTAAGTTTTTTCATCTTTTCACGGTCTAAAATTTACCCTTTTATCATTACTGTTTCATTAATACCTTATTGAGTAACGTCACACTTAAAAGCTCCCAACTTGGTAGTTGATGAATTACGACAATTCGACTAAACTAACACCAGCTCTTGTCGACTTTTCGGTCAGCTCTTTCCTGTTAAAAAATGCTAACATCCTCGTTCCCAGTGCTTCTTCAGTTTTTAAGAACAACTGGAGGGCCTAGGGCTGGTGACATACGAGCGGGATGGCCCATATTCTCTGCACGTTGAACAGAAACTGCGCATGGAATTAATGCTTAGAATTCCTCAGCCCACTAAGGATATTTTTGAAATTTAGTTTCAAAAAAACCAAATCAATGTTCCGTCATAGCAGTTTAGATGCTTTTTATCTTCTTCTCAAAAAAGGATAGATCTGTCTTTATATCTTCAGGTGAAAAAAGTGATAATAGAGAGTTTTTAGATTTAGATTTAGATTTACAAAAGAGCATTTGCGCTTGGTGAGAAGGTTTGTAAAAGGTAAAGTAAAATAAATGAAAATTATGAAAACGTGGTCACGTTTGCTTTTGCGGGGAGAAAAAAAATCAATCTAAAACTCTCTAAGACGACGATCATAAGGGGTCGGACAATAAGAAAAAAGCGGCAAGATGATCTAGCACTAAAAGGACTTGTCAAGAGGTATATCCTTCACTTAACCTTTGCCCATATTTTTGTTTATGCAGACCATCACAGAATCAGAAGTACAGATGGACAATACCCTTATAAGAATTTCCTCATTATTGAAAGAGGCTCAAAAAACAGCGAGTGAAAGGTTATCCAAACAACAATTTATGGCAATGCTTCAGGGTATTTCAGGGTTTGCTTCCGCCATATTTGACAGTGCTACATCTGCAGACTCCAAAGGCCCATTTGCCTACATTGACACAGCCATTGATATTGCCCAACACGATGCCAATAAGCCTTGTCGCTCGGCTCTTAAATCCGTTCTTGCAAGTGCCAAGAAATGGCTGACTTTTGGAAAATACAAACCACGTGAGGATGCAAGTGAATTGGACTTTGACAAAGTAGAAGTTAGCTCAGTTCCTGATATGATGAAGGTATCATGCAATGTTTTGTCGTGCCATTTCTCAGGGTTACGCATAATACTCGTACGCGTAGAATTGTGAGTCCCACTAATTGGGACGTTCAGTAAACTGAAACAGTGGTAAAGAACTTTTAGTATGACTGTGAAACGCTCACGGCAAGAACACGGTCGTGACACGGCAAGGCATACCCCAGACAAATCACATCTAATTGACGGAAATTAACTATCCATCCAATCAAACCCCCGAAACACGGCATGAACACGGCGTGGACACGGTCACGCCAATGTCACGACACTGCCAGACCAATCACATTGCGCGAAAAATATCCATACTTTCCTGTTCAAATCAAGGTGCCGAGATCAGAGGTCAAACTCAATTCACTACATTTTGAAATAAGAAGTTAAAGCTATGCCAGTTTGAGTTTGTTTATGGTTGGTCCAAATCGTTCCAATGAAGGTCAAATGATGCAAGGAGATCATAAATCTCAATTACTATTTCATTTTCATCACAGTTTCATCTTAACCATATATGATTACGTCTCAGAATAGTTTTCCACCTTTGTTTCTAATTCTTGTTTTATTTTGTTTGTATTAAGGCCAATCTGGAGATGAACAAAGAGAAGTTTGCTGCTGACCTGGTATGCCTGCTGGAGGAGGCTTCTAGACCTCGTGACGTTGCCGGCCTTAAGGCGGAAATTGAGTCCTATTTCATTTTGGGCGCTGCTCGCATCGACACGATAGCAAACGTTATGGACCTTGACAACACTATTGGGGGACACAATTTTGATATCCCACTGCTAGATCAGACAGAGAAAGCAATAAATAAATTAAGCGAGCTACCAGGTATGAAAGCAAGTCAGTCTCTTGACTGAGACAATAGATATTAAGTTATATTAGTATTTTTACATTTTAAGTGAATATGCTTTACATCCAAGCGAGACGAACGGTGAAATTTGAATAATCGTCCGAAGTGTTTAAAAAAGTCTCTATCATTGCAAGCTCACAGTTCGTCTCGCTTCGATGCAAAGGCACGGCTACCTTTCAAGATGGCGCAGGGAACTGAGAAAGAGACTATTGTATTTCTATTGTTGTCATTGCAATCTAGATGCCTCTATAACGAACAGACTTCGGCAGACCTTCTTGGAAAATCTGCTCGGTACTTACAAAGAACTGGAACGGTCGTTAATGGAAAATATCTACGAGCTCCAGAAAGCCCTTGGTTTCCGTACACTCTGGAATCTAGATAGTGTCATGAGCTCGTTCCAACGCATCGCCTCAGAAAGTGCGCTGGGCACCGGGCAACTTAATGGTGCAGTCGAACTCTCAAAAGTACTTGAAAAGATCAACGAAATCACATCGAAGGCCAAACGGTGTTTCTCAAATGAGAGATACGCAACTAACGTTCAGAAATGGAGTTTCGATAATGTCAAGAACAAACAGGTAACCGTCAAGTATGTAGTCTCCCTCGCATCCGTTTTTAGTGTCGGTCGTCACGCAACGTTGCGTGACGACCGACACTAAAAACGGTTGCGAGGGAGACTATCAAGTATGTGGTTGATTCATATCATGAGATGCCAGCATATCATGGGAAAGGACACCCAGTTATAGTTGCTCCCTCCTATATTTAAATTGCTTTATTTAAACAATATGCAAATTAACTTATATATAGATATATTGATATATTTGAGTTTTGCAGAATGTTTTGCAAATGGCTGTACACACACACACACATATGTATATAAGAGAATGTTGTTTAATTTTCAGATGTTTGAGGAAATACAAAATGGTTCCACGAGATTCAGTATAGGAGAGGATCAAATTTGTGACACGTGTTACAATGCGCGGCTCCTAAAAGTACGTATGCTATAAAGTACATAGTAAATTTGAGAGGGCCAACTTGGCAAATTTGTAGTGCTATTTTAGCCCAGGCTAGAGCCCAAATAGAACAATGCCATTTTGGCCCCACAGAAGACATTTTGATATGGGTCTATCAGTACTGTTTTGGAACTCTCAACTAGGTCAAATCAGGGGGAAAATCCATATAAGGGGCTTAAACAGTCCCAAAATCAGAGCTAAAAAATGGCCCCTACCGGTAGTGCCAAAAATAGCCCTATTTAAGGAGGCCACTATATGGTAAAAATTTTGGCCCCATCTTTGGGGCCAAAACCACCCTATCCGATTTACTAAGAAGATATAACTAGCTAAAAACTAGTGTGAGCTGCGTCGGTGTTTCTAGTGAAACAGTAATGATGAAAAGGTAAATTATACACCGTGAAAAGATGAAAAAACTTACTAACGTTTCAGACGCTAGTCCTTCGTCGGAGTACTATAATTTACCTTTTTATCATTACTATCCGATTTACTGTGTAGTCTCCTCCGCCATTGGTTTCGGTTCCAGATCCTCACGGGCCCGTGAGGATATGGGACCAAAACTGAATGACGCCTGTGGAGGAGCCGACGTTACTAAACTCCTAAATACTTTGTGATCAAAACCATGGAAAATATTTACATGCAAAATTTTTCAAACCTCAAAAGAAGACTACTATTTTGTCTTGACCCAAAATTAGACTAGAGTTGATTTCATATACACTGCAAATTCATAGCTATACTTGTAGTATACGTTACTGTAACCATAGCTACCGCGTTCTGATTTGACTATTATTTTAACAGATGTATATTGAGCTCGATGGCCCTGAGGCGCAACCTGAAAGCGTTTGGGATGAGGTCAGGCTTAACGTCCGCCACTTAAGCAGAGCTTATTTTCGCGCGGGTGATGGCCAAATACAGCAATACCATACCCCAATAACAAATTTCAGGAAGCTTATTTTTGACCGCTATGAAATCAGCAATAGGAAGAAGTGCCGGGAAAGTAAACAAAACCCTAACCAATCTGGTGAGTAATCCTTTAAGCTAAAATAAGTTAAAGTACTTTAAATTTAAATGTGAATTGTGACATGATAAAGGTATTTTTAGGAATACAATTTAATAGGAAAGCTAGTTGTAATATAAAAGACAGCGTTTCGCTGTCATCTCGAGACAACATCATCAGGTCTAATGAAAACTGTAAACTCTACCTCCTTTAGCTATATTTACATATAGTAGAGTTTACAGTTTTCATTAGACCTGATGATGTTATCGAGATGACAGCGAAACGTTTTCTTTTACAACTAGTTTTCTTTTGAATTGTGATTCGCCAAGCAATTGTTTGGTGTTTAATTCATAACTACGTACCCTGGATAAACAGGTTGTGCACCTAGTAAATGATAATAATAAAGAATGAATATTAGTATATGTAATAGGAATCCATGCTGTCCAATTAAGAAATAATTGGACGAGGAAAATTCCGAGGACTTCCAAAATTGGATGAGGCCATAGGCCGAGTCCAATTTGGCAGTCAGAGGAATTTTTCGAGTCTAATTATTTCTTGATTGGGGAGCATGAAATCCCATTACCTATTAATTATATAGCTGCCTAATTAATCCCATATCAACAAGACCTGTCCAATTAAGAAAATAATTGGACAGTTACCTATATGGGATTAATGAGAAGCTGTATAATTAATAAACAGTAATAATGAATTATATAAGTAAATAATAATAATAATAATAAAAATAATTTTATTTAAATAAACCTTAATAGTCTATGCATGTCTTAATAGAAATAAAAATACACTCGCTCCAAAGCTACTAAAGTTCCAATGCTTAATATTTTAAGATAATGATAAACAAAAATAAAATGAAAAACTATTAGGATTTAAAGTTCATAAGTCTCAATGCCATTATAATAACATATAAATATTTTTTTAAATAATAGAATTCAATTAACTGTTAATAATAATAAATTTATAATAACGTTAATAAAGAGATTATGAATATAAAATAATAAATATATGTACGAATTACTTATTTATCGATAAAAACATATTTGTGAAATATAAATTTAAAATAATTAAAATTTAAAAATGAATAAATAAATGAAATAAAATAAAATAATAATAATTAGCTTCATTATTTATAATAATAATCAACATTAATATTATCGATATCATCATCGTCATCAACAGTAAATTTCCTTTCGGGCTAGTCGCGTAGTCGCGGAGCCGGTCAGCGACAACGTTTTTTCAAAAGACTGTATATACTTATTTCAATAAAGTTAGTCACCAAAAACCTAGAAAGCTGTGATCGCTGAGAATCATGGGAAATATTTCATATTCAACAAGTAAAGCTTTTGACACAAACTGCAGCAGTTGAGGATGCTCAGAGGAGGTAAACTTGTAACTGGTAGAAGATCTCAAGTCCATCAACAGTTATCAAGCGCTTGAAACATGTAAAATGTATCTACCCATAATCCTTCCGGTCTCAGCTTTGTAGCTTTTCAGGTGACTATTTTCATAGGTTTTATGGACATAAATAACAAATCTCCTTTCAGGGTCTAAATTCTGCGTGGAAAAGGACGATTCTCGCTTGGAACCTATGTGCAGCCACTCATTAAACGGTGCCTCGGTCAATGGTCTGATGATGGGAAAGGATGAATGTACAAGCCCGTCTGGCTTTTACGAGCTCAAGATCCCTGTTGACAAAACGTTGTCCTGCACGGATACTAAGATGCGAAACACCAATTGCAAAGATCTTGATGTAAGTCAAACCAGTATACGTTGTACACTGATGGACTACACTCTTTGTCAAGTTTATTTATCTTACAAATTTCAGTTTCCTTGTGACCACTTTTTTTTTGTGATTATCGTCACCATTATGAAGGGGAATAAAACAAAAGAAATGATAGCGATTTTAGGATGAATAATATTTTTTGTTTTTGTTTCATTCTTCTCGCAATCGGCCAGTTGTCGCCTTTTTAATTGCGTTCACTGACATTTCTTTCTTTTTTCCTATTTTTCCAGCTATCAAAGTTCACTAAAATGAACGTTTGGTTTTATTACATTTACTGGTCAAATGCTTACCCTAAGGATCCGAATGACCCTATATGCAACATCCAAAAGGATTCAAATAAGAGTCATTGATTGGGAACATCAAAAAGTAACGCCCTGGATGACCGAGATACACTGAAATGTCAATCCCCATGGTTTGATCTGCATGCATATTTTAGTTTACTGATAGATAACTAACACAGAATTAGCATGCAACACGGGGGATAATCACAATCACGATTCAAATAAAAGTAACATTGCAGCAGAGAAGTCTTTAGTGTCTGGCTATATTTACTTGAACATCACCATATTACAATGGTACGCTCTTTTAGTCCCCCACACATGAGTGCTATTGTGAATTCATTTCAAAAAAGAACATTCATCGATTACAGTAAATCGATTCATTTATTATATTATTATTATTATTATTATTATTATTATTATTCATTATTTGAGAATTTGCCCGAAGGCTGTGCATAAGTCCTCTTCGCGGAACAATTCATCAAATTCAAGCTACTTAAAGAAATAACTTTAACCCACCCCACAATACGCCTAACCCGCATTCATTATTCTACCTCCCTACTGTTGTTACGTCGGGCAAAGTGAAATGTATTTTTGATATACACAGAATGGAACAGACACCGATTGCTGAAAATTGTCAATGCATGAATGAATCAATACATTCTAAAGATACATTTAGAAAATAATCGATAAATACTAAAACATCTTATGAATTCGGGTAGGCTGATCGTACATTCTTTATTCCATTGGGAAAACTACCCATCGTTTGGGTGGACACTCAAAGTCGGGATCGGTCTATTAACTCATTCATTCAAGACATAACAGCATTGCGTATTTAAGGAACACCAATCAACGCTACTATAAACTTTTGGTGGGTTCACTTTTGGTCAGTCAAAATAAGAAATTTAGCCAGAAAAAGCAAAAACTGAATTATAAAGTTGATTTTACCAGTTTAACTAGTATTTTTTGCGTCGGCTACAATACGAGTACAAGGAAAACTGATGGTATTGCTGGCTTCCAACCATTCCCAAGAGAATTAAATAACAAAAGACACGGCGGCCATGTTGGAGGATATAACAAAAGAATTCATTGACAATTCTTTTGTCAAGCTCCTCCAATATGGTCGCCGTGAAAACCATCAATATGGTGGTTTACGCACCAACGTACAAAACGGTTGTTAGAACCCAAAACCTTTTTGCTGTGTTTTGGGTTTTTGCTGCGCTATATACAAGATACAGTTTGGTCATTGTATAAAGTCGCCTTCTGGGTTCCGCCAACTTGGAATTTCACTATGATATTGCTAATCGTGTAAGCGCAGAAGTGGGGGAAGGAACGGGATGAAGGCATACTTTCTGCTTTCATGTACGACAGTCGAGTGTATGAGTATGACCGTGAAAAATTACTGCATGCTGCATGGTCGCGGTATGCAACTGACATGTGTTAAAAAACCACAGTGCGCAAAGTTTCTGTTCGTCTAATCAGAGTGCTGCGGGACAGGACACCGCAACGATCATGGCCCTTGGCGAACTGTGCGTCTTAAACTATCATAAGAAAATCTGTTGTACGTTATAAGTACTCACCATGCCATGGTGTGTGTCGGGGTGATGGATACTCACTCCAGTCAGTACAATGGTGGTTGGTCCTGAGGAAAATAAGAGCAAAATATATAATAAATATTTTTTCTATTTTTAACTTGAAAATTTCAAAATATATTTCCTACTTTGAAAATAAATATTAAGAGCGACTGTCCAGAAATATCGAGCACGGGGCGGCCACAGTCAAAAAATAAAAGTCCTTCATTTTTGGTCTGTAGACACTATTAGATGAGTTTATGAACGTACTGGGGTCGGTTTTTCGATCTACGTAAAAAATCCGGATTTTTTTGAAAAAAACGATTTCACCCCGTGTCGGTCTAAAAATTGCTCAAGAAACGGCTGCGAATTACGCTTTCAAAAACATTCTCGCTCCAAGTGAAAACCCAAGTTACAATCAAATTTGCAACTGAATTCAAGAAAAGGGGTGTTGAACAATTGTTCCAGGTGATTTTAGACGTTTTAAACTAAACTTTAGATAGAAAAAATTGCATTCTTCCAGCACAGTTATTCACAGTCTCGATTTTACCTCACATTTATAAAAGCGATTTTTTGCATGTGGCCATTCTCCAATTTTTACAAAACTCAAGCTGTACAATGTTCAAATGATAGAATAACACGAACTACAAAAATTAGTTTGGGTTTTTTCACAGGCCTTATGAAAACGTTATGCGAAGTTGGAAAAATTTGCCATGTAAATATGCAAATTAGCAGTTTGTTTACATCTCCACACCACAGATCACGGCCGCGAAAAAAGTCATCTAAAATAGTTTTAACAGCTTATTAATCCACACATTAGCCTATCTAAGGACTATCTAAGCATGATTGGCCTCTGTTATTATTTTAAACGATTATTTGTTGAAGTTAAGCCTACACTTTCGGTGTTGAAGACACTCAGCTTGCTTGCCTCGGTGGCATTCCATCGGTGCGTAGTAAACTTAGTAATCATAAATGACTGTTAACATGCTCTATAAACGTTACTATTCCTCACTAGTGGTATCCAGCTTATCACATAGTATTTTCACATACTGAGTATGCTTGAAAGTTTGCATTACTTTGTAAATAAGCAGGGATCAAACCTGTCAAAGCGGATTATGTGAGCTGATGGCGTGACAAACGACAGTTTGCGCGGAGCCGGACGTGACGTCGTTTGGTACAGTACGTTTTTTATTGCCTGAACATCTTGTGATTTTGCATAGACTAAAGAGAATCACTCGTTATCAAGACTCTCTATGAGCTTTCAATGATATTGTTCTTTACGACAAAAAGACCCCGATTTGAATAAGGCTGCGTTCATATTGTATGGCAGAAGGGGCGGGGGCAGATGAAATCTTTAAATGACAAAACAATTCTTAAGACCACCCAAAACGCCCCCATTTCCCTGAAAAAAGGTTTTCAACCTACCTACCCCCCCCTTTTTATTGGTAAAACATTTTCCGATCCCCCCTAAATTTCATCTGCCCCCCCCCCCCCTACCTTCACCACCACTCTCTGCCATACATTATGAACGCATCCTAATGTTCAGACATCAAAGAACTAGTTTATATAACAAGTTAACTGGAATCATCGAACCACATCCCACATCGATTTGCAATCAAGTAGCTTGCGTCCCTCGTGTTGTTCGACTTAACAAAGTCAATAGGCCCTTTGCAGCTAGTGGTCACGTGCTTAGATACCGCTTAGCAACACAAAACTGGAGAGCAAGCCTTCCAGTAAACAAAAGTTGTAATAGGTCAAGCACGCGTGGTTTTATACGATAGTTTCATCGTTCAAAACGCTTAATCCTTTTGCCCTATCTACAAACACAGTAAGATAATCTTAAATTCTCTCCTTTGGACTCGATTTTTGGTTCGAAGTAACGATATTCTTCGCGTTATCGCGAAAAAATTGTCACCGCCGGCCCGCTCGACGGCTGAAAAACATGGCGACTTCGCAAGGTATGTACTTCAAAACTCTCCTTTTTTTTGGTTTCTTTTCAATTATTGGACTTCTAAAATCTCTAAAATAACAGTTTAGATTGTGAATGGTGATCGATTGTAATTGGACGGCATTTTAATGGACGATTTGTTTATTTTTTGTGAGAGTGATTCCACGTCTAAAGTCAAGACTAACCCATGTTTACATATATTCGCTGTAGATGTTAGAACTCCCGACGAGCCATCACATACCAAGAAAAATTCTTCGTACCATTGTTGTGTTCCCTTGTGTAACGGAGATTCTCGATATCATCCTGATTTAAAGTTTCACCGCTTACCAGGCCGTGCAAGGGATGAGCAATTGAAAAAGGAATGGCTGGTGAAGATACGAAGAGATGTGGGCCCACACTTCAAGGTATATAGGAATCTAACAATATCAATGCACAATACGAATTGCCTGTGGATCTTTAAAAAACTGTAATGAAGATAAAAATAGTTGAATACAGTTACATTGTTATTAAAAGGACATTTGATTTATAATAGGTTAACAAAAGTACCAGAGTGTGCTCAAAACACTTCACTGAGGAAGATTACAATCCTCCCACTGATTCTGGACGTCAGTTGCTAAAAAGAGAAGCTGTACCATCAATCTTTGACTGGTCAACCAAATCCAAAGCAAGAAGAAAGATAATTCGACAAGTAGATAGGTAATGAATATCACATATTTCTACTTCAATACATTTCATTTAGACTTGACTGATGGAATTGTACTTGATGTTTATTTTGGTTTAAACCAAAATAATTTTATAATTTTAATAATTTAGTCTTTTATAATTTTTTATTTAGTGTGAACTGAGTGTGAACTGAGTGTCATCATAATTTCAAAACCTTTTTACAGAGACACTCAGACAGATGAAAGTGATGACAATGAAGATAATAGTCCCAGCACTTCTACAACCTTCAGCATGGATGACCTACAAGCACAAGTCCAGTCACTCAGAGCACAGTTCCAAGATGCACAAAAGCAACTTGAACAAAGTAGAAATGAAACTGCAGCTGCCCTCACTGAAATAAAAAGGGTTAAAGTTGAAGCTGCAAAAGAAATTGAGGACATTAAGAGGCAAGCTGCAGAACAATTAGCACTTAATAAATTTGGGCTTGAGAGATTTGGCACAGACAATGAGATCATAAGATTTTATACAGGTTTCCCATCCTATTTACATATTCAGTTCTTTTTTAAGTTTTTGCAGCCATGTGCTGCACAAATGACATATTGTTATGCCTCTGGAGAAAGAGAAAGTAGACCAGACTCAAGAAATATGCTTCTTGTGGATGAATTGTTTATGTTTTGTGTACGCCTCAAACTAGGTCTATTCGGACAGGATTTAGCTCATAGGTTCCGAATACATAAATCGTCAGTTTGCAGGAAATTGATCACATGGACTAATTTTTTGTATTTTCTTCTTGGTAGTCAAGTGATCTGGCCTTCAAGGCAAGATGTTGATAGGTTTATGCCAGAAGGTTTTAAAAAGCTTTATGCAAGCACACGTGTCATTTTAGATTGTACAGAGATTTTTGTTCAAACACCTACCTCCCTACTACTTCAGTCGCAGCTTTATTCTAGTTATAAGAGTAATACTACACTCAAGGGTTTGATAGGCATTACCCCTAATGGAGCTATTAGCTTCGTTTCTAGCCTTTACACAGGGGGGATTAGTGATAAGGAAATCACAAGGTGCAGCGGCATTCTAGATTTGTTAGAACCTGGTGATTCAGTCATGGCAGACAAAGGGTTTGACATTGAAGATTTACTTAGGGAGAAGCGGGTAGAGTTAAATATTCCTCCGTTTCTTGAAAGTCAGGAACAATTCTCTGCCGCAGATGTTCAAAAAACAAAGACACTAGCAAGTCTTAGAATTCATGTCGAGAGGGCAATAAGAAGAGTCAAAGAGTACCACTTTTTTGATTCAGATGTGCCATTGTCCACTTTAGGTTCAGTCAATCAGTTATATACTGTAGCCTGCCTCCTTACAAATTTTCAAGGCCCACTTATTTTATCCAATGGTAATAATGAGGCATAGTGTCTGTAAGAAGTTGGTGAATGTATGATTAATGTGGCTTACATAACCCATTAGATAATCTTTAATGCAGGTTGGTTTATCATGTGTCTTGGATTGCTTTTTGTAACTATTTCAATTTGTTTGTAAATGAAAACTCAAAAAAAAAAACAACTAATGAACAAACACAAAATCTAAATAGCACAAATAAATATAATACTAATATGATATAAATATAATAAAAAATAAATTAAGATTATGAATTGATTTGTCATTAATAAAAATAATATAATATTTGTTATCATAAGAAATCTGGCCATGGTTTGAGAACAACAACAAAAATCTTAGTGTATTAATGTAAATAGTAATTGAAGAAAAAACTATCAACTTTGTCCTTTGCTTGCTGGAAAAACACTGAATCAAAATTAATTCTAGAGCAAACAAACAAATTTTCGTCAATGTAACTGAAAAAATCACACCATTCTAATCCTGTGAGTCCAAGCTGGCACTGGATCTGGTAATAATAAATGTCTGTTGTTTTCAGTTTGTACTGGTTAGTGTTCTGGTCCTTGGTGAGATACCTCACATTGTCAAATGATGTTTCCCCCTCTTTAACGACCTTTATTTCTAACAAGCCAAAGGGATTCTGACCATTATTTACGGCATCAAGGTCATAAACTTTCCTGTCTGGGCTACAACCTAGCCATGGGCACTTTGGGTGGACAATCAGCCCAGATGGGAAGAGGTTTACTCTTCCACCCTTTGCATTGCTAGCATAGACCATGGCAGCATGTGGTTCAAGTTCAATGCCTCTTCTCATTGCTGCAGTTTGTACAAATCTGGTGGGGTTTAGCTGATTGACAAGGGTGTCAAAATGTGACACCCGGCGAGCGACAATGCCAAATTTGCTTGCTGTTACCCTTTTTTTTCTGAGCAGGTGCCATACATCACTCTGACTTTGAGTGACTGTTTGCTGCTGCACTCTCAGTGATGACTCTGTTGTCACAGACAATGTTCCAAATATAGATTGTTGACGACTGTCAAGACAGATTGACACATTGTTATTAAATCTGTCCTCTGCACTTGAGAGGGGAAGCTCTGGGAAAGAAGTGCAAGTAAAATCATTTATGATGTAGTCAGTTGACATCTTTTGTTGATATGACAGGACACAGCCTTTTGGGACATTTCCAAACTTGCTCTGTACAAATGGGATATTGCCAAGTTGATCTTGATTGGGCAGAATGGTTGTAAAGAGAGGATAAGGTGGTTGGAAGCCATTAAAGTGCTCTTTTGTGAGGGTAGGATACTGGGTAGATGGGGAATACAAATTACTCTTGATATATCTACTGTACGAAGCGCCAAGTTGGGGTTTTTTCACTAGCACGTCTTGTATTTCTTTTTGTGCGATTTTGGATCCTCTAGGTATGCTCCAACACTGCTTCATGCTGGTACATGTTAGCTCATCAGGCAATGTCCGATGTCCCAGTTGCTTAAGAAGGGCTAAATAGTAAAGAAGCCCGATCACATGATGGCAGTATCCACCTGCCCCGGCTACACATGAGCACAGCCCAGACAGCAATGTCAAATTGTTGTTCTGGACTGACACCTCTAAAATGTGCGGTGGTTCAGACTTCCTCATTGAGCGGTAACACTTGCATTTAACTCTCACGCACTGGTCGGTATATATCACTAAAAAATTGGAAAAATTAGTGTGAATTGTCTGCCATTCATATCATAATGAAATAGAAAAAACATTTTGGCTATCAAGTACATTTAAGCGTCTGTAA
>NW_028292569.1:24332315-24422698 GCF_029948245.1 Actinia tenebrosa | reverse complement strand
AAAGAAAAACCTTTCGCTCCTGGTCTTCTGAGGTTTGAAATTTACTGACTGCATAAGGCCGTCTATCTATAACCACTATAGTGTCATTTTCTTTGGAATTCTCTTGTCTGTGGCTTTTTTCTTTTTCCCATTCAGACGAGAAGAACCATATAGCAAAAAGACATATTGTTAATGGACTATTTTTTACATTCATTTTTTTTAAAATTGGAATGTAAAAAATTCCATTTACAATCGCCTAATATTTTTTAAATTACTCTTCAAAATCTTCATGGTAATTCAAAACTTATACTCTGGTGAAATCACAATTTTTGAGATGTGCATCAATTTGATGAAATTCTTCAGAGGGTATTAAAAAGATTAGTAAGACCAACACATTTCTTTAGGTCTTGGTGAAATCCGATCCTCAATAGGGGTGCAAGAATAATAAGTGGAACAGTTCAAAAATTATTTACACATTGAAACTATAAACTCGTATAAATTTAGCTATTATATAGGAGTACTAAAGTGAGGTAGTAGAAAAGTGAATGAGACTGGGATAATCATGTGTAAATTTTTTGCGACTAATCATAATGTATATGCACACAGCAATGTTTTCTTCGTCCTACCTTTAGATCACATGATTCTGGTATTTTGTCTCTGCTGGCTATGATCTCTCAGCTTCAATCTCTTCTGTCGGTCCCTCATCAAGAATAAGGTATTCTACAAAGACGCTTATTTGTAGATTTACATCTCTGAACAGTATAGAAATAATCGTTGAAAGCGTTGTAAAGACTAAAAATACAGATGTATCATGCGTTCACAGGTTTACGAGTCGATGTAAGCTACCAACGTAAACGAAACACAGAAATTCGTCGAAAAACACATAAGTTTCAAGGAAGATCGTGGACCGATTCATTCTCGTCAAATAGCATAATCTTCTAGCAATCTAGCTCAAGCTTCAAATCAGAAGTAAATATGACTAAGATAAAAAGGGGAAAATACAACTCAGCTGTGTATTTCTAACTACTGGAGAAGTCAAGCCTTATTCTAGTCTCAAATTTTAAACAACTCAAATTTAAAACCAAACTTACTATGCCACACCAGAGTTGGAGATTGGTCCCAGTGTAACTCCTACTCTTCGTGTGAATGGAATGAACCTCATCTTGACGGCCGTTTGGACAAAGAAAGATTTAATTTCCGAACACTTTTCGCTCCCAAACTATCAATAAATGCTCACACTCGATAGATACGAAAGGGCCGACTTTTTTCCAATGGTTACTATAGGCACCAACATTAAAAACACTGGATCAGAGGGCCTGAGTACTAGTGACGTCAATACTCGTACACAGACCCTCCCCCACGAAGTAAACCACAGGAAACCCGAAAAAGCTATTTTAACTCCTGGATACGATTTTCAGATTTCTTGTCAGGTTCTCACATATCTGTGAGGTCCGCAGATTTGTCAGATTCGCGTTTTCGCAGATTCCTGTCAGATTCGCAGATCTTTTTCAGGTTTGCAGTTCTCCGTAGGATTCGCAGATTTGTAAGATTGACGTTTCAGAAATCTCTGTGAGAGATTCGCAGATCGCAATAGGGCGTGTATTAGATATTTGATTATACATCCAAGAATTTGTGCTTTTGGATCTTAGTATTATTTTACATTTCATATATTTTTGTCCTAAAGATTAATATTTTTACGAATCACATTTCTGTTATTGAGTATATCAAAATACTTTGGCAATCGCAGTTGTAACCACATTTTTTCTCAAATCTTGAAAGAACGATATCTCTAAAGCAATTCTACAAGTCACAACATCCGATTTATTAAAATTTATTTTCAACATTTAATATATTTAACGCATCTAATTTTTATATCTTTATGTTTATAAAAAACCTCATATTTAGCTCCATTTTTCTCTTGAACCAACTAATACTTTGATTTGCAACATATATTTCTAGAATTTTTTCGAAAGTAAAAGCAGCTCGAAAAGTATTTTTAGCTAACTGGTCAATGATGGGGTAGGAGGGGGAGGTATAGCGAGCTGCGTAGGTACTTGTAATGGCCTTTTTATCTGGCCAATAGCAGTACAATTATCCTTTCAGGATATTTTTTCCTTAAGTTCTTGGGTTTCCTCAAATTCAATAAGCTTGATTTTGAAAAGACCCAATGCAAAGTCTTGTACCTTTTCATAGTCATTGTTATTACATATCATTCCTAACTTTGTAACTTCAAGGATTCTTGAAGTTAGCAATGTAAGTAGCAGCAACAACAGTAGTATCCCCCCCCCCCCAAAAAAATATTGCACCACTCCTCCCCTCCTCTCCAAACGGTGCAATATTGAGGAGAGGGTTACTGCTAAACAACTCCATCATGCATATTGCTGCATGACAGCTAAAATCTTGTCACCCAGTATTATGAATCATAATTCTGTGTGACATATTGATAATGACAGCAAAGAAGCAAAGTTTTCCCTGGGATATTAACTAGGGAAGAATTATATTTTTTGCCTTCACTGATACTTCCATCTAAACCAAAGAAAACTCTCCAAGAGTGGTGACGGCATCAACTGTTCATCAGCTGGTATTGCAGTTCAGCTTTGACAGCTTCCAGGGTTTCTATCTCCTTCCTCAGCTTTAGAGCTCTGTTTCGAGTTCCTTGATTCTGTTACCACAAAGGAAAATGTAAGTAAAACTCCTAAATATGATCCACTGTTTTCCCATTTCAGACCACATGTCATTTCCTAGAGCATCATTTCTTTGTTTAATGGTTGTGCATTAGAAGACACATGGATATGGATACAACTGAAACAAATAATTATATTCTCAAGAGAATAACATGTGATCTGAAATCTGTCACTAGTCAGTGCAGAAACAATATCTATTCAAATTGGTCGCCATATCTCAATTTGGTGTATAGGACCCACCCACTAGTTATAGAGTAGTTCCACGTACCTCACTTGTTTCTCGAGTCTTAGTTTAGTTCTTGCAAGTTGTTTTGAACAGGTTTGACTGTTGGGGCGTTTACTAAGTATTTCAAGGTAATCCTCCTGCCTTTGCTTTCTTGCCAGAAGCAATTCTTTTTCTTTTATCCATTCCTGTCCAGTCTTTTCTTTATTACCCTGTTTTGTTGCAACGGGAAACTCTTTTTCATTTGTTATTTTTTCATTCCTTTCCTTTTCAGTAAGATTAGTAGGATCGTTTTCTCGATGAACAGGACTAACATCTTGATGTTTGGAAACAACAGAGTCTTGATCTCTCGTTAACGCTCCACTTTCTTCGTTTCTGTAACTCGCCGTGCTCGTATTATTCTGAATTGACGATGTAAGTTCATTTTGTCTTGGATGACTAGGAAGGCGCTCATTGGATGAAAAGTCTCGCGCGCTTCTATCATCGACCGCTGACCTACCCAAAGGCAATCCTTGGTAGACGTGTCCCGTATGTGGAGTATGCACAGAGGGAAGCACTTTTTGATTGCGCGGCGGTGGGGGCATATAATAGTTATAAGTATTTGTCGTATTCGTCGCTGAATTCGAATGAGAATGATTTGACCTTGGGTTACAACACGTGATTTATCACTTGTAACTGGCTTATGAGGGTTTTCTGATGAACTGGGATGGTACGCCTTTTCTGATTGGCTGTTGTGTAGGACTTGATTTCCAGTTGCTTGTACAGAAGAATTCGATTGGTTCCCAGCAAAGTTTGCTGCTATTGGTGTCTTTTGTGGATGAGCGACAGCTGTTGTTTCTTTTGGTGAGGAGGCCTGGTCCTGCCCGCTCGTCTTTTTACTAGAATTTCCTCGACCGGTTTTTAAATTTTCTTTCGATGCTGTCCTCTTGTTTTCCGACAAAGAAGTGGTTTGTGTTTCTCCATATGGCTTCATAAGATTCATAATCTTTTCACTCATGTTTTCTCCCTTTTCGTCATAAAGTTCAATGACAACCCTTCCATCTTGCAGTTGACTTACAATCTTAGCATCAGTAATCTTTTGGATAGAATAACTTGAGTTTAATGATTTAGAAAAAAGATTCAGCTAAACCTAGGTAAGAATGAAAAATACAAACAAATCCGCGGACAGCACTTCAGTAATTCAAGGGGTTTTCTCCTGGTTTTCCTTCATCCGCAAAACCCAACGAGTTAAATTAAATTTGACCTCTGACTGACTTTGTTCAACCCAGAGGGTTGTCCCAAGGCTCGATCTGTGAGTTAGCCGTGTCCTGACTTTGGTCAGCCCAGAGGGTTGTCTCAAGGCTCGATCTGTTAATTAGTCCGGTGTGCTATGACTTATATCAGCCCAGAGATTGATTCAGGGTTCGATCTGTTTGAGTTAGTCGAGCCCTGACTCAGACAAGGAGTCGTTTTAGGGTTTGATTTCAAGGTTAGAATGTTCTCACCTGGGCTTTACGAGTTAGAAGAACTTGCAGAGCGCAGATAGGCCACGAACTATGACCATCTGGTAGCCCGACGTCCGCGAGACATGCTCGTGTTGCTTGCATTGGAATGGATAACAATTCAGGAGGCAATTTTAAGAGACGTGTGACAGGCACGTCGCATACCATCCCGGAATCAAGATATAAAACTTTCGCCTAAAAATATAACAAAACAGCATTGATAAAGAAACAGAAACAGAACTTTTAACTAAGAATTTTGTTGAAATGCGATGGCAATTTATTTTGAATAAATGAATAACAAGAGGGAGACGGGATTTGAACCCTCAGATTGTTCTTTCTCTATCTCTGTCACCTTTCGTCATTTATTTATTCATTATCATGTGTCTAATAATTGTCGTGAAAAATTATTTTAGGTTACGAGACAAAAAACAAAATAGAGGTGAAAGAGTCATTAGTAAGTCAGATTGTAGTGTACATTTTTCTTTTTCCTTCCGCCCTTCCTCCCTCCCTCCCTTTGTTCTCTCCTTCTCTCTTTATTTATTTATTTATTTTTTACATGGATTCTTGTACTCATCTAACTATGGAACAAAATAGTTTAGCCAAAGTACCATAGTAACAGTATGGAACACATCATTAGACTTCAGAATCTCTAGGATCTTAACACGATTTCGTCTATGATCCATAGTCACATAACAAGCCAAAAGACCAACTTTTGGAAAGATCTGAAAATTAAAGAAATAAAAGAAATAAAAGAAAATGAATGGGAAGAGAAAATAACAAATTGAAAGAAATGGAAGGGAATGGGAATATATCCGTAAAATAAATAGAATATAAATAATATATAAATAAATAAATAGGAATTAACAGTGACAATTCTACAGAGCAATTCTTCATTCAATAAATTCCAGTTAGAATTTAGACGTCGAATTTCGCAGAGGAAGGAAAACCGGAGAATAATAAGTATTGATTTAATACTTGTATTGCGCGTATTACATAGGGAGATGGTAACACGCGTATTACAAACTGATTAAAATAAGTAACTTCCTAGAAATATAAATTATGATCTAAAGATACCATGTGGACCCGTTGCATCAACACCAAAGCAGCGCAACCAGGAGGGCAAGCAACGAGGGAACCCAGACAAAAACCCTCCAAGCCGAGGAGAGAACTAACAAGCAACTCTACTTACATACAACACCTGGAATCTAACTCGGGTCGCCTTGGTGAGAGGAGAGCATACTCACCGCTACCATAACCTTAACTTTCCTTTACCTTGAGTGTATGCTGCTATGGGATATGACATGTTGTCTAAAATGGGGAAACTATTTAAACATTACGCCCCAGGTACAGAGGACTATAGACCATATGAAAAACGACTGCGGACGAGTTCTGTTGTCATATATTACAGACTATAAATCCCTACAGAGTTATAAGCATTTGAAATGTACCGAAAACATGATAGCGAGGCTGGTAGGCCCTTGGTTGTTGTTTCCATTCTTACCATTGCTGTCAATGGGATTTGATTTAAAGTCCTTCCAATCTTCTTTAAAATTTCCTTAGTTTCTGTTGAAACCAGTTGAAAATGGAAATCTTGAGGGCTATAAACCTAAGGAAAAAGAAAGAAAAATAAAACTCTTAGGCGTTGACTGGATTGACCCGTTCTACAATCAGGGATTGAAATGGTATAAAGGAAAAGAGAGAGAAAACAGGAAGCAGGAAAAGATAAGAAATGAAAAAGGAAAATGAAAGGTCTGAAAAAATGAAATGAAATGAAAGCTAAGGAAGGCGAGGAAAGGAATGAATTGGAATGGAATAGAAGGGAACTGAAAAGAAATGGAAAGACTGAAGAAAACGAGAATAAAGTGAGATAAAGTATAAATAAGAAGCTAACTTACCCAAGTTATTGAAATCTTTATTCTATCTTCAATATGTTTTTCCTTCTTAACTTCTGAAGAATTCGGAGTTTTCTTTACCAGTACGTTGGAAATGGAGACTGGATTCACCACTGGCTTGACAAATTTTGTGGCTGTCATTAAACTATTGACAGACTGACCCTGCTGAAGTCTATCAAAAAGTTCAACTTCTACAATATGAGGCTTGAAAAGAAAAGAATTTGTTATTTTTAGTAGTTTTCACATAGATAGAGCAAGGAATTATAAGGTAGTAGGCAGATTAAGATTTCCGTTTTTTCTTCCCGCAAACGGTAAACGTGACCACGTTTTCATCGTTTCCCTACAATTCACCTAACCTTTTGAAAACCTTCCCGACAAAGACACATATTCTTATTTTTATCTACTACTTGGAGATCATTGCGATTCCTTTTCACTAATTTTAAAGAATTTTTTAATGTTCAACTGACGTTTAACGTTTGCCGTAAATGAGAAGCTTAACCTCTCTATTGCCAATTGTTATTATTTCAATGATAAGTGATGTCTTTTCAGCGAGTGACATCACTTCATGCTATTGTATTACCTGTTGAATTTCATTACCTGTTGTTGGTTGACCGTGGGTTTTTTTCTTGCAATAAACGTCTTGTTGCAAATCAATCGTTTTAAGTGTGCTGCTCCTTCCTCAACATTCTTGACATCTTGATTTGATAGTTCCAGTCCTGCAATAACAAGACTTATTTAATTTTTTGGGAGTGATGTAGTGAGGGGGTTGCACCCCCCCTCGCCCCCACCCCCCGTAAAAAAAAACGATTGAGCAAGATAACAGACAGGATAAGAAACATGACAGGAATGCAGCACTCGTTTACTGTTTTACCTGCAAGATGAAAGGGGTTGGCTTGTGGAGGTAGAGACCACAGTTGCTGGTCCAGGGTAGTAAAGCGCTCCACAGGTATCCATTCAGCGTTCCCATAGTCAGTGTACAGTACCTTGATATGTTTTCCATCATAGGATACATCAAGCACAAAACACCTGGAAACAGATCACCTTGTTTGTATAATACAATATGTTTCTCTAATTAGATTTTCTTGACTATATTTGGTTTATTCCAGCTGTTTCTTCAGTCAAACTGATGATAATGATGCAACAAGGCCGAAGATTATAATCATGATGGATGGTGATGGATGGTGATGGATAGTGATGGTGGTAGTGCTATTGCTGCTGCTAATGATAATGATGAACATGATGCAGTTGATGAGAAGGAGGATTATCATGCTGTTGGTAGTGGATGGTAATGAAGCTGATGCTGCTGCTGTTGACGATGACGGTAGTGGTAAGCACAGTAGTGCTGTTGCTAATGCTTATGATGATGAAGATGATAGTGGATGGTGTAATGGGGTGTAACATCCCCTTCTGCTTCGATTAGATTAATGCATCTGCTCTATTACTGGTGAAAATGTGGTGAACAATAAAATAATACTCAAGGGAATGACATGGTTAAGGTGTATTGGCTACAAATACTTAAGTACATACCTATACCAAGCATTATTCTCTGTAAATCTCCCTGCTCCAACGGTATATCTTTGAGGCACATCTGGTCTAGTATTTAAGGGTTGTATTTTTTTCTCTATATCTTCAAGCCTGCTCCAGTTTCCAGTCTTAGAAAAAGAAAAAGAAATTTTCAGCACCTTAGGCTTGCTTCTTTCATGCTCAACAGCTCCCATTGTGTTCATATCATGTTACAGAGACATGCACAGTATATTTTATTTCATAAACAGTGTTTACCCCTTGCTTAAGATAATTTATGAAGCAAATTGATAAGGCAGAATAGTTTCTATAAATCAAATTTACAATGCAAAGACAATGTCTGAACTTGGTGACCATAACGCCTGGTACACTGTATGCTAGGACAATCAGTGAATTCTTAAAATATGTACCTTGAAATCAATGACAGCCCAGAAATGACAAGTATCTATCACTTCTGTAACCAGAACATCAAATTCAAGAGGTAACTTGTCTAGTCTATAATCAATTTGATGCCCACAAGCTCTGTTCATTCGATCCATCTCTTCTTTGCTCAAAATCAAATGAACACTTTTATCAATAGGAACTGGAGGATAGCTTGTCACTGATGTTGAAGCAGGGGTTGTTGAACTTCTGTGTGAAGGAAAATGACCAGTGTTTTGTAGATGTTGATGCTGTTGCTTTAGTTGTTCTTGTTGCTGTTGTTGTTGTTGATTTTGCTGCTGCTGCAGCTGTTGTTGTTTTTGTGACTGCTGCTTAGTGTTCGATTGTTGGCCTTGACTTTCCCTGCTATCGTAGCCACCTAAACCAAAAATGCTGATTCAGCAGTATTTCACAAAGTAGCTTCTCTTAAACTAAATCAAATTGGATTCTAGAGTTACTTTCAGCTTAATGTTTGCATGCTAGCTTACCTAAACTGTGTGAGCTATCCTGCTTGATGGAAGTTCCATTCTGTTTTAAAGTATTGGTAGATGAAGAAGAAGGCAATCGCTCAAGACTTGTTGTGGAGTTGCTGTTTGAACTCAAACTAGATCCAGTCCTGGAATGATCTATAAGATTAATATCAACCTTTAAGACAGAATATTAGCTATTTTTCTTCAGGGGAAAATATACAAGTCTTATTTTTCATTTTGAGCAATTACAATGAACGAAATTTGTACTCTTGTCTGTGTCTGGCTTTCAAATAAAATCGAAGAACTTCAGGGTTTTCTATCCGAAATTTTAACTCAAAACGGAACACAATTAAATCACAAAACAACTGTATCGCATGTTAAGGTAAATAGCAATACATTTTTAGCAGTCATACATTTTAAGAACGAGATAAAACCAAGAAAAAACCTTGATAAATAATGGCGAGTTTGAATCGAGGATCAACGAACGTGCAGACATTCCAGAGATGGACACATGACCATAACTCCCGCGCATGGGCACGTTGCTTTGGTCGGTCTCGATCGCGAGAAAACGAATCATGAATGAAAATGACGTGAGAAAATGAATGGGAACGACATAATGGAAGAAAAAAATAGAATACATCGCAGCATTTTCGCAATTCGAGTCTTAGATATTCTAGAAGTAATGAATCATGCGTTCGATGTGTGCAATGAAATAGAGAGAATACCGAAGACGTGGGTTCGATTCCCGCCAAGGGCATTTTATATTTTTCTCTTATTCTCTCTATTTTAGATATTCTGCAAAGTAATAACACTCGATGCGATTTTGGCCCCTTGCTATACAAATTGCTTTATTTTCTCTTTTTTCCTCTGACAAAGGACTTACGTGCAAAACGTTGAAAAGTATACCTTTCTCATTATAAAATGTTCAAATTACTAATATCGAGCTGAAGGCCATCATTTATGCTTTATACTCCAACGTAACTCGAACTTGTGTTCTTCCCTATACGAATGATTCACGCAAATATCGAGGCCATACTCCAGAAAATGAACATTTATTTTTAAGTAAAAAATATCGCGTTTTTGGGGTGTGATTATAGTATAACAGGGGCGGATCCAGGAGAGGGGTGCAGGGGGGCGCATCCCCCCCTGGTTCGACTTTGTGTCCCTACTTCGAAGATAACCAATACAAAATAATATTTTTTCCCTTTGATTCTAAGGGGTGCACCCCTCCTTGGGTTAACTTTGTGCGCAGCACCCCTCCCTGAATAAAATTCTGGATCTGCCCCTGTATCTTTATAGATTTGGCAAAGGTAACTACTGAGAAAGTGTAGCAATTTTTTTCTTTCCAATTCCCACATCCACAAGCCGCCTTCACTGTGTCTCAGCCACTTTTTCCTAAATTTGAACTGTTTTATTGAGTAATCAACAGCTACTGGGTAATAGTTAGACTATGATTTTCGCGGACGGGTCTGTTACTAACATCATTGAAGTGTGACCTGCGAATTTTGTTGTCTTGTTTGCCGACTACCATTTTGACGACCATCAGTCAAAGAGCTGCAATAATGGTAGTAAACTGTGTGCTGGAATACTGAAAAGTGGGGTGAACACTAGGCTTGACCAACCATTAAATTTGTTGATTTTTTCCCCAGCTTTTAAATTACAAAATAATGTTGTTGTTTTTTCTTTAGTATATTATTTAAAACAATCATGTTAGCCAAACTTTTGGGTATGAGCAACATTACACATCAGGCTTTGGCTTGGAATCCTAAAGGGAGGAGGAAGCGAGAGTAGTCTAAAAACAGCTGGAGGTGAGATGCAGAGAAGGAGCTGTAGGAGAATGGTTTTAGTTGGACAGAGATTGGTCGAAGGGCTCAAAACCTGGTTGTGCTGAAGAATGATCATCGATGGACTATGCTCTGTAGGGGACCAAGAGCCTAAGTAATTAAGTAAGTATGCTTTTGGGTAAAAATTATAACATTTATACCTTTATCAGTTCCTGACTGCACGTTTTGAGATTGTTTTCCATTCAGGGTACCTGGGCTGACCGTCGGTTTGTTTTCTGATTTTGACTGGTTATCCTTTTGTTTTTCTTCAGTTTTACCCTTCAAAAGAGTACAACATATACAATGAGGGCCACAAGTTTGTTAGCCACTGGTTATTTAAAGATGGCCCTCGTTGCATTGATCAAATTGGATTTTAGGAAAGACCCGACACAGAGCCTGGCAGGACTTGAACCCAGGTCACATTGGTGAGAGACTGCCCATGCTCCTTAATTCGACCAATGATTATTAGTTTCACAGCCCCAAAATTTTCTCCCGATATTTACTTTAAAACAAACCTCCAATCAGCAGACTTCAGTTTAAAAATATCTTGATAAAACAGATATCAGGCAAGGTTCAAAAGGTATCCGCTTAGAGCCCTCCACTTTTTCCCTTTTCCCATTCTAGTCTCTTATATTTTCCAATCTTATAACTATCAGCTCCCCCCCTCCACCCACACTTTTAGGTTGCTCCTCTGCTCCTGTATTATCAATCAAATAGGTCATTAAAGTACGTGAGAACCATGTGTTGGCACATGGAATAATTTATGATTGACAGTTGTGTATTGCCAATAACCTGTCTTGATATTTGTTTGGATCAGGTCAAAACAATGAAAACAGTGGTAATAGGTTAAGATAGCCATGAACTGGTTCCCCCAAACAAAGTTCCATAGAGTAAAAAACATTGTCACATGTATTAAGTAAATTAGTAAAATAAATTGTTTGCACCTCCTTTGCTTTGTTCAGTTTTAGCTTGGAACCTTTGAGCTGATATCCATTCTTTTGTTGTAATGCCATTAAGGCATCTTGAGCACTGGTGAACTTGACAAAGGCACATGCATTCCTTATAAGCAAAGCAGAGGACAGGTAAGCTGGGAACTTACAGTCATGACTTATATGCTATAACAATGGGTTTAGATCAATTAAAAGTCTTTGGATCTAATTATTTGGTTCAAATGTCAAACACAGTGACCACCATGTGCTGACAGCCAGAATTGAACCTGAAAATTGCAATGCAGGGCTGGGTTGTATGAAGGGTGCACAGCACTATCTGTTGGATAAATCCTTATCCTGTGGATAAGTCAATGATGTAATCCAATAAATATATTCACTGGATAACATTTATCTGTCAGATAGTGCTGTCCACCCTTCATACAACAAGGCCCAGCTAATAAACATTTCACACAAGACAGCCTGGAAAGGGTGCAATTAAAACCAAGTAATAATGTCACACCATTGCTCTACCTTCTCTCAAATCTACAAAGTTTTGACCTGAGAATGAAATGGCATAAAAGCACACAATAAGCCCCTCTTTATTTCCCTCGTGTTTGCTCGTAACTTAACCCAAGCAGAACAATAAACTGGTTCTTTTCTCAGTGAGGTTGGGTTACAACTCACCTCTGAAGTGAAGTTGAAACAAGTTTACATTCTTTGAGTGAAGGGTATCCCTGAAAAACGTGTTCAAGTTCTTCCTGCAAAACAACAAAGCAACTCTTATCTCATGATCACATGTGATTATCTATCAAGTTTACAGTGTATTTTATGTTGATTAGCAAGAAGTGATTGTCCAGTCTCAAAGCGGGGTCAGCTGGAGGTGCTTAACAAAGTGCTTGACACCATATTGAACTGGAATTTAGAAGTTGGTTTTTGTGGATGGAGGAAAACCATTGGACCTGTACGAAAACCCTCAAAGCCCATGGAAAAACAACAAAAATACATGCATAGACCCCTCAGTCTATGGCATTGAAAAGCCCAGTGCCATAAGCATGCCGTACTGGGACTGTCATATTATTTTCTAGAATTTTGATTTGAATTTTTTTCTCACACAATTTGATTAGTATGGCAATGCGTGTTTATGCCGTGTTCTTGAGCAATGTGATTGGTCTGCCATATCCCTTGCCGAGTCATGACTGTGTTTGTGCAGTGAGCTTTTCACAGTCATACAAAAACTTCTCTACTACTTAACCACCATTACCACCACTACCAACACAGCGAGCAGCATCAGAGCATTAGCAATTCACACCAGCTGTCTTAAATCCACTTAAGGAGCAACATACCAAACAAATGGCTATTTTCTTATTTTCGATGCTAATTACCTTAGTACATGGCTTAGGAAGATTGCTGATGTGAATTCCATACAACCCTTGCAAATTTGGACAAAGCCCTTCATCTTTGAGCTGTAAAAGCTTATTACCAACTGTAACCTTCAACGTCGACAAATCTTTAGCAACATCAATCTTTCTTTTGTTAGCATCTTTCCCTCCTTTCTGGTTCGAGTTCGTATTCATTGGTTTTCCCCACTCAGAAGGAGGCTTGTGTTTAGGACCCGTCGTTCCCTTCATGGCTGCCTTTTGAGCATGACTCGAAGCATAAACCTCCTTATTCGTCACGCCAAATACAAGATTCTCTTGATCTTTTTCGGAATACGTGAGTCGAGCCACATCAGGAATGGCCAGTAGGAACTCATACAGGCCCTTAAATCCCATTTTTCTCCACTCGAGCTTCGTCCCAGCGTATTTCTCATAGTCATTTGGGAAATTAGTTTGTTTGATTCCACTGGAGGCTGATATCAGAGTAGCTCGAACAAACGTCTTCACTTCTTTAGGAATTTCTTTGGACATTGCCTGTGCTGTAGTTGGCTTTGCAGACGTCAAACTAATGTCTGCTAGTGAGAATAATGTTTTTTGGTGCCCTTAAATTGAAGAAAAATGAGATATTTTCTTATAAATGTCTATAATGTTGATATCAGCCTTGAAGCACGTGTGCAAAGGATCGCAGGCTCAAATCGCCTCGATATGAAGTTCTCCACAGGTATCCCAATTTTTCGAGAAATAGAAATAGAAAGTTTTCAAATTTCTATATACAATATTTTAAAATTATTTTGCTTCAGTTTGTTTGGTAAGATAAATAACAAGCGATATATTGGAAATGGAGATATGTTTGTCAATAAGTCTAAATGCAAAGCCACAATTTTTGGTTTTAAAAAAGCTTGTCGTTCTGAAATCTGAGACCCAAAAAAATCTTGAGCTGAGCCGGAATCAAAGAAAACTTTTTGATCTTTCCTTTAGTTGAGGCGTTTTAAATAGCAAACTGCTGTAGAAGGAAGGAAGGAAGGAAGGAAGGAAGGAAGGAAGGAAGGAAGGAAGGAAGTCTATATAAGAAAATCTCTTAAAATTTTACTAGTAATTTATAGACTGAAGATTTTACTTGGGCCGTGAAAAATTACTGTAATCGTAATGCATAGTATTAGATCATAGTAATTCCGTTGATTTCGGTTTTACTCCGACTTTTCAGCCACTAATTATACAACTTAATTCGTTACGGGTCAAATGAAGTTAAAAATCAAATGCACTCAATCATGATCATATTAATATTGCAATGTGTATAGACAACTGAGTATCCTAATGGCATTCCTTTTCATTTCTAGAAACATCTAATGACGTACAAAATAGCGACATGACGAATTAAATATAACGGTCCACATGATCCATCAAACATAATAAAACCCTTCACTGCTCAACAGGCTGTAAACCGGTCAACCATAACTTGCCGACACTTTGAAACTTAAAATCAACTAGCATGAATCAGTGAGGGGGGCAGCAGAGTTCTAAAAGCATTTATGATGTCATAGAACCCATTCAACTGCAACAGACAAACCAACAAACAGTCAAACTCAAGAGACCACTTAAACTTGGCTAACAACCTGTGGGGCAGGAAGAAAGAAACGTCCAAAAACTCAATGCAACACAACAAAAATAATGTCCAACATAGTTTAACAAAAGTTTGACAGGCCCTTAGAAAAAAATCGTGTAATAATTTTTCAATTTTTCCCACGTCCTCTTCCATTTTTAGGAGAACACTAGGACTCCGCATGTTAGACTAAATGACGTCGTAGCTGACGTCACCATATAATTGCTTTAGTGATGAATATCAAGCACGTAAGCGTTATACGTTTAGGAGTTTGCTGTAGACTTAAGTGGTTTTACTTAATCCAGGGAAACATAATTAGCTTAATGTGTAATAACATCTACTAATAACCCTTACTGTTATAGTCTATAGTAACAGGTTATGTAAGGCTGCATTCATAATGTATGCGAGAGGGGGGCAGGTGAAATTGAGTGGGGATCGGGAAAATTTTGGTAGGAAAAAGGAGAGGATAGGCAATTTTTTATCAGAAAAGTGGGGGGGGGGGGGATGCACAATTTTTGGAAGAAGCTTCAAGCCTTGCTTAGATCGTATTTTTTTGCATGACTTTAAGGGCGGTGTTAAGAATTATCCTGGACATTTCAAATTTTCACCTAACCCCCCCTTCCCCCTCTGCCATACATTATGAACGCAGCCTAAGTAAAACCGATTTAATCTAAATACATTCACACAGCTAAAAAGTGATACTACTATTACATCACTA
Organism: Actinia tenebrosa; assembly: GCF_029948245.1. NCBI lineage: Eukaryota > Metazoa > Cnidaria > Anthozoa > Actiniaria > Actiniidae > Actinia > Actinia tenebrosa. The sequence continues at coordinate 24,407,582 of NW_028292569.1, read as the reverse complement.
TAGGAAATTCTCGATTATTTTTTAGTTATACAAACGATTTATTAACCATTCATTTACATTATATCTTTAGCTGTGTACTTTTAAATAACTTCAATGAGGTTGAGGTTGGGTACTTATGACTGAATGGGATACCCGGAGAAGCCTCAGCAAGCGGATGGTTGCAAGGCATTGTCAAGACGTATCAGGATAGGGGGTAAGTAATAGGAGAGGGATGGGGCGAAAGATAAAAAGGGAAGGAGGGAAGATATTAAGCAAGGAATTACTTATACTTAGCTTATGATATAAAATGAATATTAAAACAAACTTAGTCTTACACTTAAAACACAAATTATAAATAATCACGCTACTCTAATGCGTTTTACTCGAAGCTCAAGTTACCCATAGTACTTTACACTATGCAGAAACTTGAAAAAAAACAAGAAGATGATCGAATACTATCAATTTGACAAATGAATAGCAGTACGCAAAGCGAGCTCGAGGGATCTATTGGAATTTAAACTAAAACAAAACGGTTCTTTCCGCGTAAAGAATTACAAGGGTGAACTGCTTAACACAATTGCTTTAAAAGCTTAATCTCGAAGCACCATTGAGGAAAACTATATACTTAGAAAAAAAGACGGAACAAAGCTCCCAAAAACAGCACCGCGGCAAAAGATGGCAAAGGTTTAGAGCAGCCTGTAGTTGGTCCTGTTGTGGGAGTCATAGGCTCGGAGGCTGAGCCCTGCATGACATCAATGGCTGGATCGTAGACGGCTTTGTCGTTAAACATAGGAAAACGGAAGGTGATAGAATACTTGCTTGTTTTCGTTTCTAGTTTTGGGTAATCTTCTGGCATTTGGGTGCAACTGCTGTTAGACATAAGCTGCAGTTTAACAAAAGAAAATAGTTATCGATTGTGAGTTGGAAAAATTGTCTGAGGGGACTTTCTTTTCGTCAATGTAAAGACAGAGCTACTATACGCCGAATCCGCGGAATATGGCGACCAATTTGAAAGACTATTAACCTGGACGGACTAGCGACTGACTAGCCTCTCATACATGTGAAAACCTTTTTATGTTTCCACGTGAACACGAGGCTAGTCAGTCGCTAGTCGGTGCAGAACAATAGTTATTCAAATTGGTCGCCATATTGAACTAATTATTCGGGTTTATTTCTCTCCTACGAGCACAGTATTTCTCTTAATTTTAGTCCTTTTCGACGCCTCTTTTCTTTAGTTTATTCCTCACCCTCCCCTCCCCTCCTTTTCGTCATCAAAAACAATTCTCAAAATTAAACAATCTTCAAGTACGTCACAGTCTGATTTATACTTACAGCGCTTGGAAATGAAATGCTGGTCGAGTTTTCCAAAATAGAATTTCTGTGCCTTGCGCCTCTTTCCCGCCTGCTTCTTGCTCTTGGTTCCTTTTTTACCCTTTCCTTTGTTCTTGACAGTGATCACAAAATCCACATATTTCCCGATTTCTTCTTTCTTTCCTTTTCCACATCCAGATCCCGCTTTGCAGAAATCCCAGTTGAACAACTACAACGATATGGGCATATTTGAAAACATTGTATAAAGGTTCGTATAGCTTGCTGTCCCGTGCTCTACACTTCTTAGCGTGCTTAAATCACAGTAGGCACGCGCGTCTGTTAGTGGGTAAAACCCATGGCGCAAAAGACAATCAGGGAAGTAGTATAGGGGATGGGGGTTCCAGCGCAACGACCACATGAGGATTACCCGCCTAAGGTACCTCCTGAGATTTACACCAGTTTTACCCGCATCCCGTGCTGAGGGTTCCAGCGCAACGACCACCGGAGGATTACCCGCCTAAAGTACCCCCCTCGATTCGTACCGCGATTACCCGCATCCCGCGTCTATGTAAGATATGTTAGTCTATATATGGAGTGCGAAGATTGTAAGAGAACTTTTAAGAAAGAAGTGGACTTGAAGAAGCATTTAAAGATGAAGACGAAATGTATGAGCAGCTATGATTGTGGATGTGGTAAGAAGTTTGAGACTAAGGTTAAATTGTTTTGGCATTGTCAGGATTGTGAGTATGACTACGACGATCTGAAAAGGGTCTGGAATTAGGTATAAGATATTTCCTATTATATAGATGGAATCCCAAAGCAATTTCGAAACGGTATCAATACCCGGTAACGGTGAGATTGACGTTAGACAGTTTTGGCGTCAGTCAGAAAGGAAGGTCAAGAGAACGCTTCGAAAAGGCATAGAAGAATTAGGAGCCCTGAAAGCGAGTATAATGGTAGAAGTAAGTTTATCAAAAGATGAGGTAACGACGACAGCAATGCTGCGATCAAAGTCACTGGTGATATTAGAGTCCACGAATCTGGATAGGTCACTCAGCGAAGCCTTAGAAGTAATAATGGAGTCGCTGTCTAACTACACGAAAGAAGGATCAGGTTGGACAGTGGAGGAGGTAGAAGGTATGGAGGTTAGCATGGCAAGGTACGTGCCGATACGAGGAGGAAGTTACGTACCCCTGCCGGTGTGGGTAGAAAGGAAGAAAGCCATAGTGAACGTAAAGAATGACGACAACCGCTGCTTTATGTGGGCAATACGATCCGCACTGTATCCAGTAGATAAGGATCCCTGTAGGACAAGCAAGTATCCCACAGACGATTTAGAGTGGGATGGTGTGGAATTTCCCATGCAGTTGATAGACATCCCCATATTTGAGGAAATAAACGATTTAGCAATTAACGTTTACGGAGTCAGAGACCAAACGATAGTACCACTAGTGTTGTCAAAGAGTAAAGGAGAACGAATACACCTTTTCTACCACGGCGGACATTATTCGTGGGTTAAACACATTAGCAGACTATTTTACAGACACACCAAACACAAAGGTAAGAAATACTTCTGCGATTGCTGCTTATTATCCTTTACCAGCGTTAAAGCTCTAAAGGATCACAACGAAATATGTCGCGGAGTCGAAGAAGTGGCGCAACGGATCCAGATGCCCACAGATAAGAACCTAGCGTACTCAGACCATCAAAAGCAGATGCAGGTGCCTTACGTGATATATGCAGACTTTGAAGCGTTGATAACTAAGGAAGAGCAGAAAAGTGGTGCCACGAATAAGGTGGGATTACACGAGATCTGCTCCTTTGGTTACATAGTAGTCAGATCAGACGGTAAAGCAAACCCTCCTGTGATTTACCGAGGTAAGAACGCAGCTAATGAGTTTCTAGAAGCATTGCGAGAAGAGGAGGGGGAGATAAGAGAACAATTAAGATGTCCAAAGAAGATGGAATTTACCAAAGAGAACCAGGAGGCTTTTACCAAGGCAAAGAAATGCCACATTTGTCAACATACGCTTCTCCAGTTTGGAAGACGAGCCAAGAAAGCGTGGGATGAAGATGGAAAGTATCTAGGAGAAGCTCATTTTAAATGCGGGAAGTATGCTAAGAAAGGTGAGAAGCCGGGAAAGCCCTCCACGCATTGCATTCACTGCCACAAAGCATTTGTTGAGGATTTCTATGTGGATAAGGTTAGAGATCACTGCCACATCACGGGTAAATACAGAGGAGCGGCTCATTGGAAATGTAATATAAACTTCAAAGTAGATCCAGAAATGGAAATACCCGTATTCTTTCATAATTTAAGGGGTTACGACAGTCACTTACTCTTACAAGGAACGGACGGCTCCGAAGTAAAGTGCATACCCAACAACAAAGAAAGGTACATGTCTGTAACTGTGGGCAAGCTGAAGTTCTTAGACTCGCAGCAGTTCATGGCGGACTCCTTAGCAAACTTGGTTAAATACAACACGGAGTTCCCCATTTCCAGTCAATACGGCGCGGAAAGGAAAGGAGTCTACCCATACGAATACATGGATTCCTGGGAGCGATTCGAAGAACCCCTACCACCCAAAGAGAGATTCTACAGCACCCTAAACGAGTCTGGTATAAAGGACGAGGAGTACCAGCATGCGTTAGATGTGTGGGAAAAGCACTCCTGTGAGAATATGGGAGACTACCACGACATCTACCTACGTTCAGACGTAGTGCTGCTCGCGGATGTTTTCCAAAGCTTTCGAAAGATGGCAATGGAATACTACGGGTTGGATCCAGCGAACTTCTACACGGCTCCTGGACTTAGTTGGAGTGCGCTTCTAAAGAAGACAAACGCGCAACTGGATTTCCTAACGGAATACGACATGTACCGCTTTATGGAAGACGGTATCCGCGGCGGTGTTTGCGGACCCAGCAGACGATACGCCCGCGCGAACAATCCCACGGTGGAGTACGACCCGGAGAAGCCAACCACATACATCTTATACTTAGACGCAAACAACCTCTACGGTTGGGCAATGTCGCAGTACTTACCTGTACGCGACTTCGAATGGGACAACATAAAGCCCATAGAGTTTTACCTAAACGTAGGTAAAGAAGACGACAAAGGTTACGTGCTGGAGGTGGACCTGGAATACCCAGAGCACTTGCACGACGCGCACAATGAGTTCCCATTAGCACCAGAAGCAATAGAAATACCATTTAAGCAGCTGAGGCCGCTGCAGAGGGAAATGTGCCCTGGCTACAAACCCTACAGGAAGCTAACGATGAACCTGATGGACAAGAAAAAGTACGTGGTGCATTACCGCAACCTGCAGTTCTATGTGCGCCACGGCTTACGCGTGAAGAAGATCCATCGCGTTTTGAAGTTCACGCAGGAACCATGGATGCGCTCCTACATTGACTTTAACACACAAAAGCGTACGCAGGCAAAGAATGACTTCGAAAAGAACCTGTTTAAACTAATGAACAATAGCGTATTTGGTAAGACAATGGAGAACATCCGCAAGCGCGTAAGCATAAAGATAGCCAGCACCAGAGAGGAAGCAGAAGCATACGTATCACAGCCTGGATTCGTTAGATACGTAGAAATGTTAAACTTCTACGTGATTCACATGAAGAAAGCGAATCTATTCCTGAATAAACCCGTATACACGGGGTTTACAGTGTTAGACCTATCAAAGCTGCTCATGTATGAGTTTTACTACGACAAGCTAAAACCGAAATACGGCGATAAGTGCCGCCTCTTATACACCGACACCGATTCCTTGATACTAGAGGTGCAGACGGAAGACATTTACGAAGACTGTGTTCCCGACATCGATGAATACGACACCAGTGATTACCCACGCGACCACTTTCTTTACTCCCCTAAAAACAAGAAAGTAATCGGAAAAATGAAGGATGAGATGAAAGGAAAACCCATCGTGGAATACGTGGGTCTGAAACCTAAGATGTACAGCGTGCTAAAGCTGGACGGTGTAGAAAAGAAAGCCAAAGGCGTAAAAAAATGCGTGGTTAAGAAGGACATTACGCACGAGTCCTACTTGAAGGTACTGCGTACGCGTAAGGAACAGCGACATAAGATGAACAGCCTGCGCAGCTATGGTCATCAGATACATAACGTCACGCAGGAGAAGGTGTCACTGTCTGCATTTGACGGTAAGAGGTGGATGTGTGATGATGGTATTCATACGATAGCATTCGGACATCACACGATAAGCAGTTCTTCCATGACGAACCCACGAGTGGGACCATCATAAAGATAATACAAGATGGGCTGACCCTTCTTAGCTATCGCACTTCGGATCTGGTAAGTTTCCAAAGACCAATTAGGATCCGTAGCTCTTTTGGATCCTCCTTCTAATTCACCCGGCTCATAGAGATATCGAACCGTGACATTACCTAATCTTTTTTCATGGGGGAAGACCGCCCTTGAACTTCTGACGAAGGACTTGTGTTCCACGTGTTTCTTTTTTATGGCATCTTTGGGTTTCATTCCCGTAGCCCTGGCCGCCTCGTTGTTCAAAGCCGCGACGACCTGGGGGAGCCGCTGTGTCCATTCCCTGTTGCGTTTGGAGGGATCTTCCAGCTCTTTCCAATACTGGTATCCAAAGAGACGCTCAGCCAAGGTTTTATTAAATCTTTCGACGATGCTCTGACCCCTGTGGTACTCAGCTTTGGCTCTCCTAATTTTAGTGTCGTGGTCTTTCAGGGTCTTAGTAACCACGCCCATGAACTCCGTCCCCGCATCCACTTGCAACAGCTTAGGCCATTTCAAGACGCGCTTATAAATCCTACCTAGGGCTTCTGCGACTTCCCCAGAATCCTTGCTGGTTATGGGTTCGGCGTCCTTGTATCTGCTTGCGATATCAACTACGGTCAAAGCGTACCTATAGGTCTTCTTTCTCACCTTGTCGTGCGGTAAGAAGAGCAAATCCGCCTGATGAACTTCATTAGGGGTATTTACGGTAAAGCTGGGCCTGGGAATGTACTTGGGCACGGGAAGATAAACCTGCCAGAGGGTTTGTTTTCTTAGCCAGTTCTTAGCCGTTTCTTCTGATACCCTGGCCGCGGTCGCGAGTTTCTTGATAGCTGACGCTCCTCTCCAATAGCCTTCAGGCCCATAGTAAATCCTTTTGAGTTTGTCCTCTACGCGGCCCATTATATGAATTCCAAAACGAGAATGATCTTACGTCCGTTAAAATCCGCCGTCTTTCCGTCCACTTTAATGGTGATGTTTATGCTTTCTACCAAATTAGACAAATCATAGCTTAAAGAAATGGGAGTGTATTCTACCAGGTCAAATGGATTACCCTTAGGTAGAAACTTGGACATAAGAGAAGACTTTTCTCCATTGTTGTAACTATGGACTAAATCGCAATAGACTTCGTAAGAGGATGCGACTTTCCATTTTACATCATATGTACTGCCGCTATTTATCGTGGTACTAGTAAGACCCAGGAGTTCTACCAATGAACTGCCTTTTAAATTAACGCTCCCACTATTTTTTTTGAATTTCATTTCATGGGGTAATCCTGTGGTAAGAGTATATCCATGCTTTGCTAGCTCCTTAGCCAGTGTTATAGGTGTGTATTGGGAATCTGGTATTTTTGGTTTGGCGGCATTATCAACGACAAAGCCGCCAATCAAATTATACCAAGAATTGTACAAAGAGCAACTAACCAACCGAACCCTTTCCGCGCGGATGGGAGGATTCAGATAAGTAGTAAAGTTATTCTTGTCGCTTTCCAAAAAGACGATCATTATATTAGATACGCCAAGGCCACGCCTCCTGCCAGCCCTGCGACTCCTACGAAGACCAACTCACTATTTTTTTGTTTCTTAGAAGGCTGGTAGTAATTCTTAAAGTCAGGCTTCTTTAACACCACTGTTGGGTGCGCCTGCGAATAAAGTTTGAAGGCGTAGTCTGTGTTTTCGAAGTTCTTATCCGCCTGCATTTTGTCTTGGTAATTCTTATCCAACCAATCCCTGTAGGCTTGTCTTTTTTTATTCCAAGCCGCCACGTCCCTTTGATATTTCTCCAGCGCTAAGTCGTGCCTTTTTCTTTCGGCGTTAGATTCTGCGTTTTTATCACCGCTAACTAATTTATCCAGATATCTACCGCCATAATTAGCTCCTGTAAATGCTAAAGCTGCAATAACTCCACCTGCGACTAAGCTAACCATTATATGTTAGGCAGGTACTTTTCCTTTCGTAGGTAATTCTTTGCCATGATAGCCCCGCCTACGGCAGCGGTCATTTTAGCGAAATTAGCGAAGCTCTTGCTTGGGTCTTCAGTAAAGTCTTCTTTGAGCACTTTCTTACCTACCCAACCAATACCCGCAACGATGGAAGTAATAATAGCTGCTTCTTCAACAGTTTTCAACAACGCGGTCGACATTATATTACAAAGCGAGAAGGTTATTATTCCATTTCAGGGATTTTGCTTTTTCTAACCTCCACAGGTGCGTGATATGTTGGGATTTCCAACTTTACTTCTGGCTTCATATTCCGCCATTGTAAGTAAAAGCTGCCTGCTGCTATAGCAACTCCTAACGCGCCGATGACATAGCCGGGATTCCAAAAGGATTCGCTTTCGTCCTCCACCTTTTTTTCTTTTTTACCTTTATTCTTTCTGTTCATCTCCGCTAGCTTCTTTCCCGCGGCAACTCTGCCTGCAGATTTAGGCTTGGTAATCTTCTGCTCCTGAGGTTGTTCTTCGGTGTCGCTCATCTTATATCTAAGGACTTGAAGGACTTGACAAGTAACTTGACGATGACTTGACAATGACTTAAGGATGACTTAACTAAGTACTTAAGACGACTTAACGATGACTTGACTAAGTACTTGAGAATGACTTAAGACGACTTGACTAAGTACTTGAGAATGACTTAAGACGACTTGACTAAGTACTTGAGAATGACTTAAGACGACTTGACTAAGTACTTGAGAATGACTTAAGACGACTTGACTAAGTACTTGAGAATGACTTAAGACGAATTGACTAAGTACTTGACAATGACTTAACTAAGTACTTAAGGATGACTTGACGGCGACTTAACTAAGTACTTAAGGATGACTTGACTAAGTACTTGAGGTGACTTGATTATCAGCAAGTGCTACATGAAAGACCTTTTCGACTTCTCTGTCCTTCTTGAAGTCCTTCCAAGATGTTCCAAAGGAACCTAGTACCTCTTTCAAGTCAACGTGCTGAGCTACGTGCAAAGCCGCAGAGGCGACTGCCATTAACTTACCGCACTTCAAAGACAACCACCCACAGGTTATTTTAAGTTCTTGGGATATTACATAGTCATCTCTTATGTCCTTCCGCAGTTGCTCCACATCGTCTATGGGCAGTGCAAGTCCAAGCAATTTAGTCGCAAGTCGGATAGCGGAGTCTGCGACGGCGTCCGTGGTCTTACTTGCAAGGGCAGCCTCGTACCTCTTATGGAACTTTTTAACCTCCTCTTCTGACAACTTGTTAACTTGCTCATGGGTAAGTTCCTTGCCTATCATTTCTTTACACTTCCCCGAAGACACAAGGATGTTGAGTTGTTCCTTGAGGTTACTTTCGTCTAACTGTGTGGGGGCTTCATCTAAGAGCTGCTCAATCTCCATATATGTTAACGTTATAAGGAAACCTCAAAGAAAAGATCATCTTGGAATGTTGGCGCGTCTTTAATTGCCGCATGTTTTCATGCAACTGTTCCTTGCTTATTTCACCGCCGTAGTCAGAAAGAATGGTTTCCAGGTCAGACTTACTGGGTGTATAAAATACGACCAGGGAGCCTATGTTTTCCCTGAAGGGTTTAGAGACGCTGGTAAGCTGCTGCGAGAGCAACCAAACACTAATATTGTCATGTCTGCCGCTGAAAGCGAGCTTCACTAATTCGGAAGTGCGTCTTTTTACGTCGTCCCCACAGGCAATGTCATCCAGTATGAGCAAAGTCTGTGCATTTTTAGGGAATTGTTTGTGCCAAAACTTCAAATGGTTAGATAACTCATTAGGATCCAATATGTCCACGAAGAAGTCGTCATCTTTCACTCCTATGCCTTCCCAGGTGCGGTTATTTACGTAGGTGGGGCATAATAACACAACGTAGTCGAAGCAATATCTAAAGGGTCCTAATAGCTGTTCCACGACAAATTGTGTCTTTCCGCAGCCGGTGGATCCTACTATCAGAGCATTACAAGGTATGTGATCTGGGTTCATATATAGATGGAACCAGTGGAAGCAATGCAAAGAATCGTAGCCAACGCAAAAGATAAAAAAGACACCATAGAAATGCAAAGGGAGGAGATAGATCGGTTAAAAGAGCGCGTGCAGGAATTGTACGATGAAATGTGTGGTCTGAAGCGTGCAGAACGGTTTGGTGCGCTGATAACGATGGTTGGTTGGGCTGCGGAGTCCATCAAGGACTTCATGAGATATCCTCCATAGAACCTCATCGTCGTCGCTGCTGGCGTAGCATTTCCGCCTTCTGTAGCAGCGCATCTTTCATACGCATTTCAGCATAGCAACTGAAAGTACGTGCTTGTGATGGATCGTATAAGCACTGCCACAAGTGTTGTTCCTTCCTGACGCAGCCGCACTTATCACAAGTGTCGTTCCAGTAGTCTACGTTCTCCCAGGCGACCTTTTCAAATGTGACGTCGAAGTTCACAAAGAGGTCGTCTATTTCTTTTTTCTGGTCGTTTAATTGCCTTACCGTGTCGATTGGACAACAACGTTCTGCTACGTCGCCATGCTCTTCGCAGGCGACTTCTGAAAGGTCGTATCGTTTACATCTGTATTTGTGCCAGGCATCTTCAAAGGATGCGTTGCAGCTTTTGCAAATAGATTTGAGGCAGACTCTGTGTTCCATGTGGTATGCTAGTGCTTGAGGAGAGCTTAGTACCTTGTTGCATTCTTCGCAAGTAAGGTTGTGTGCGTTGTTTCGGCGACAGACTTTGTTTTTGACGTGGTAGGAACAAGCTTGCGCGGTAGCAAAGGTTTTATTACAATGTTCGCATGTCGTTTCTGTCGCGCGTTGCTTAAAGCATACCTTGTTTTTGACGTGGTAGGAACGAGCTTGGCTGGTCGTAAAGGTCTTATTGCAATGTTCGCATGTCGTTGCTGCGCGTTGCTTAAAGCAGACCTTGTTTTCGGTGTGATAGTTAAGTCGCTGTAAGGAACTGAATCGTTTGTTGCAATCGTTGCACGTCATTATAGTAGGGTGTTCTTTATGTCTTATTAATGATCCTACTTCGTTGTTGCTGATAGGGTAGGGTCTCTTAAGGCCTTTAGTTTTAATGTCATTATTTCTTAATGTTTCGAATGTTATCAGGTTAATATTCTTAAGGCCTTTAGTTTTAATGATAGGGTATTATTTCTTAATGTTTTGAATGTTATTAGGTTAATATTCTTAGGGCCTTTAGTTTCAATGATACCTTATTATTCTTTAATGATATCTTATTAACATTACTTAATATAATAAATAAAAAGAGGATAATATGAAGGACCCTAAGATAAGTCTTTACGTAACGTATCCTAAGAAAGAATAATAAGATATTATTAAGATCTCCTTACATCAAAGTTAAGGCGCAGGAGCCTGGAAGGAATTCTAGTTACCCTTTCAATATATGGACTGCATTACATGTGAACTACCTGCCGACTGCATAATTCGTGAGGAGAAAAAATACACCTGTCCTCATTGTAATAAGGTATTCCCCGAAGGATCCTTTGTTGGGCATTGGTGTCCCACAGATCCTAAAACACAAAGAGAATCTGTAAGTATATGGAGCGACTGCGATACCGTCCCATAAGCACCCTTTGCGGTGACTGCGGTCAAAAGCTGTCCACCCTCCAAGCCTTACAATATCACCGCGACAACAAAGTCTGTCTAAATAACTACTGCCGCCGCTGTGATGAGCCCTTCTTTGAAGAGAACTGGCATAAGTACCGCTGCCGCCGTTACCACCTAGAAGGTATTGCCTGCGAAACCCACGGTGACATAGCCGAACGCTGTTGTCCCCTTGAAACCTCCCGGGCGCTGACAAAACGTAAGAAGGAAATTGACCAAACCTTCGTAGGCTTTGACGACGTTGAGGGCGTTAAATGGGAGGACAGGGAACACTGGGAGGCTATTTGCGATCGCTGCGGCTGTCAACGGAGCGGACAACATATTTGGTGCTGTCTATACGACGGACCACGTCCTTTAGACCATTACCTGGCGGTACGAAAGGCTTGGAAAAATGAGAAAGATATATGATTCCTCAAATCGCAGCATTCGTAGGAGGCGTCTTAATTACCGTATCCGCTTACCACATGACAGAAAAAATGAGGTCCGCCGTAGCAGACCAATACTTAACCGCCCATGAGGATGACTTCTAATCGCACAGAGGATTAGCATCTACCTTCCTTTCAACGTCGAACTTCCATCGACCGTTGACCTTACCATAGCTGCGTATGTGTGTGAATTCCTCACCTTGAAGGACATACCGCACGCAGTCCGGTGCCCACAGTGTGCACTCTTTACCGTCGTGTTCCAAGACCAACCTTAAACGGCTAATGTCTTCAAACACAACATAATTTTTTATTCTGTATGAAATGCCTTGGACTAATTCACGCCAGTGTGTCTGTTCAACTATCATTATATCTATGAAATATTCTTTGGTGTGTATGTAAAGTATTTTGGGATTTGAAGGACTTAACACACCAAGGACAAGGGATGCGAATACCGGCAGCATAGGCGTCGATCTCCCTACATATAAGGTCGTAATCATTGCACACCATAGTTAGGTAACCATTTGCTTCGTATTGTGCGAGTAATGCCTCTTGTTTTGAGGATAATACGCCGTTACCCTTAGGTGTCTTCAACTCCAAGCATAACCCATTATATTTTTTATGTGCATTGAGAACTAAGATGTCAGGCTGACCTGCCTGGTAACCTTTCTGCCAACATACTATTCTTTTTCTAGCTGAGTCCTGTAGTTCTCCAAGACCTGGTGCCAGCAGTAGGATAGGGTGAAATCGACGTATGTAGTTTACAACCTTCTTATGCAGGTCAAATTCATTTTCTATTTTGAATATTAACTTATTAGGACTGTCAAAGCGCCGCTCTATTTCATACTTACCTGTTTTCCTGAGGGTAGGGAGAACATCGCCTAACACCCATTTTCTGAACTCCTTAGCTACGGACTTTTCAGATCCAAATATTAGCTCATAAAGACCCATTTCAGTGATGTAAACGGAATGTGGTTGCGCATTAAGGGTGTCAGTCAGATTTACACCCTTTATAGATCCCAAAGTTACCTTGTTTTCCTCTGAGACGTGATCAGACACCGCTTTTCTGGAATTTACGTAACCCAAGGCATCAGCCACGGACTTTGCTTTGAAATAAAGTTTATCGCCTTGCACTATGCATTGCAGTTTGGTGTTGTTGTTTTCGAATACGCGAAGCATTATATACGTAAGGGATATTTTTATCCTTTCTTGGATGAGGGAGCGCAGCGCATTAATATGCAACGCTCTTTAGCTGATTCATTTCTACGCTCAGTTGCGCGTCAGACACCACGAAGATGTATGCGTTGATCTTGTCTGAGTCGCCTGCACCAGAGTTTACATCACGCTTGATTTCCAGGGTAATACCGTCCTGGGTATTTACCAGACGCAATCCCTGCCCATGTAAATCCTCGTCGTTGGTGGTTCGCATGTCAATCCACAATGCATACTTATCGGTAAAGAACTCGCCGGGTGCAACTTGATCCCCAAACTTTCTTTTTATTTCCCTGTAGATGTCTGAGGGCTTCATTCCCTGCGAATACACCTTATTTGGAACTCCATTGATGCTAATCCCGACGTTGGTGATGTTGGGGTTATGAAAGGCTTCAGAGTCGCGCTTACCGGCTTCATAAGGTTTGATAAATACCAACATCAGCCCTGTAAGACTACGACGTGGTAAATTAATGCTCTGAGTAATTACCGCGTCTGTCTTATCCAGGAAACTAAAGGTTTTGTACATTACCGCGTGGTCGTACAAGAAAGCCTTTCCGGAGCTGTATTCCATGCCAGCGCTACGTGCTAAATCTTCGGAATGTATGGTTTCATACTGCAATTCCAGGTTGGTAATGGCATATGGATGAATACTTCCCGACAACGCAGTGCTTAACCCGCCAATGATGTTAGTTATGTTGGCTAAGGTCACTTCAAACTGCAACTCACTCAACTGTCTAGGATAATAAACCCCGTGGCTGGTAATAGCCTCAAAGTCCAATGGTATTACGTATTTAGTACCATAGGCTGTCTTGATGGCCTTTGCATCTGCCACTGCGGTTTCTCCGCTGCCGTCAGTAGGTTGTGTCTTGGTAGGAGTCCTAACCTTACGTAAGATTGTGCTACCAATACCCTGCTCTATCTTTTGTGCCCTTTCGAATGCAGTCAACCACAGATCTTTGTAAGTGGTGTAAAGGTCATAGTTGTTTAAGTCTAAGAGGGATTCCCCGGCAAACTTTACTCGCATCTTTGAAACGATGTTGCGACCAAGGTTGTTAACGATAATCCTTTCATCTGCGGTGGTAGGTTGCACCGTCAAATCAAACCTTAACGCCAGGGTGCCAGGAACTAAGACTAGGTTATCCGTTAGTCGGGGAACACCTACGTACAGCGTTTCTCCAGGTTTAGCGCTGCTGGGGGTAAAGGTGACCCGGTGAAAGGTGCGTTCTGCTTTCAGTCCGCCAACCTGCTTAGGTAATATATTGGGGTTTAACTTTGAGCTTATCATATATAATGGAAGTAGAAGGAACAGATTTTGATCCCACCACTGAAGAAGGTCAAGTCGATATTAACGACGAAGAATACGACGCATGGACTAAAGGCCCGGAAACCGACCCCTTAATCTACGACGCAGCCTTACACGATAAATATGGTAGTAGATGGAAAAGCGTCAAGGCCACCTTAAATCGCATGTGGCAATCAAGACACCACGGCAAACCCATCCCTGAATACTTGGAGCTTCAAAACATGGGTGAAGCAACCGCGCGGGAAACTGTAGAGTGGGCAATGCAAGAGCTAAATGAGCGTTATTCCCGTTTCGATGCTGACGACGTAAGGCTCACAGAACGCGGAAACAAAGTCCTCATAAGCGTCCAGGACCTGAGATATCCTGACAAAGACCGCTGGACGAAACCACAACCCCTTTTTGATAAAGATGGTGAAGTTAGGGGTGACGTGGCGAGATTAAAAGGCTTCCAGCGTGCCACTAGAAGCATGTTAGAAAGGTTGGAAACCCTGAATGAAAAGGTCGCGCTAGAAAAGCGCGTTGAGGGACTACAAGAAACGATGGAGGAAAGGGAAGCAGATTATATGCGACAAAACCGACTACTCCTTGATGCTCAAAAGAGAGAAGTTGACGACAAGAACCAAAGAATAATAGAAATGAGAGAACAAAGAAACAAAGCCCTACGTGATAGGGACCAAGCCCAAAAGGCCTTCGAACTTGCCTTGCAAGACCTAGACATAAACAAGGAAGAAGCTAAGAACTTACGTACCACCATAGCTAACTCTTTAGAGGAACGGCGGCAGTTGGTTGCTGAAATCAATGCTAAAGAAGAGCAAATCCGGCAAAGAGATCAGGCTATCGAAGACCTGGAGGGACAAATAGAGCGGCAGCAGGAAATAGTTGCAGATCAAACTCGCCCCGAAGAGGAAAGGGAAGCTGCTCAAAAGGAAGTAGAGACTCTTCAGGAGCGCCTTGCAGAATTACATGCGCAAAAGGAAAACCTGGAAAGAGAATTGGGGCTTACCACCAAGGAAAAGGTAAAAAGAGCCCTTTTGAAGTATGGTATTCCACTGGCATTCGCGGTCGCTATTTCGAGCGTAGTAGGAGTTATCCTATCCGCGCTTAAGGCTACAGGCGCAGGCGTAAAAAAATTAGGTAATGGACTAACGGCCTTAGGAAAAAAGATGGCAGCCGGTCTTCCTGGGCTGCTGGGTTCAGTCGTTTCCTTGGCACTTAGGGCCGGCGGAGAACTGTTGAAGTTCGTGGGGAATAACATTTGGATCTTGGTCGTCGCTATTGGAGTGGTACTCTTGAAGAAGATGAAGGGTTAATCTTATCCTTGTGTATTACTGGTGGCTTATCGTCGTCGGGCGCCCGAGGCGTCCTCGACTGGGGATAAGTAAAGATAGTATTCGCGCCGCCTTGATAATTTGGTATCAAGGGTATGGCAGTCATAGTAGAAATAGACTTATGATTCCAAATAGCATCCTGTGGACTAACATCATTCCCATAACTAGTATTCATTCCAACCGCACCGAGTTGGCGATCAGAGATACGATCGCTTGGGCGAATATGTAGCCTCGCGTGTTGACAGTTGGCTATCATGTGAAAAGTCACCAGCGACTTGTTCTCGAATGACGTCTGCGGAGATTCAAACGTAAAATGCGTCGAATGTCTATTATCATCTCTTTCTCTGTAGGGTAGCAATGGATGGTCATTCTCATCGACGATTCTAAACCCAGCATTGCAGTCATTAAGCGCACTAATGTTAATGGTGCATATGATCATACCAAGGCCTCCAACCTTTACCTGTATACCGGTATCATACCATACATCACCATAGGACAAGGTTTCCTCAAGAAGAAAGAAAAACGAATCCTCCTTTACATGTGGATTCATATATTTAAAGACTCAACACCGTAAGGGTGCTAATGGTTGCGTGATTATAAGTCGCATCTCTTTGATCTTCTATGCTATTCACGCAAACGATCCCGGTGTCATCTACACGCATTTGCAGCTTTACCTTTCCATGGCAGTTAGCAACCATGTGAAAAGTCCAAGTCGTAAGATTTTCGTTGCTACTCGTTGGCGGCTCTACGGAAAAATGTGTAGGCTCCCTGTTATTCGTTTTCGTACGCATGGGCTGCAGTATTCCGTTGTCATCGCAGAAACGAAATCCTACGTTAGCATGACTGCTCGCGCCAATGCAAATACTACAAAGGATTAACTTCTTTCCTGAGTAGTTCAAATTCACAGACATCCCCGTAACATCAACCCAAGATGCCTGTGTGTATTTTTTCTCACCTGTGTAAGTCGTATAAACACAATCTACTCCAGCCATGTAGGGGTTGTTCATTGCCATATATAATAGCTCAGACCAATGCTTGCAGCTGCTAGACCGGCCTTTAGTAGGTTATGGTCATATTCCTCAGGTATCGCAGGTAGGACCTTCTTTGATGGTTTCTTAACTGTGGGTAGCTTCGTTTCGTGTGACTTTTTTGGCTTCTCTACGAAGTGAGGAATGTTCCTAAGAGTGTCAGAGTTCACGTCGTTCACCCCAAACTTCATATCCTTAGTAGCTCGCTGCAGTTTGTTGTTGTATCCTACTACAGAACCAGTATTTATAGATAAATTACTAGGCATTAACCAACAACCCGGGGCTACTGCATAGTCCAACCTCGCCTTAGAATTTTGTATGGCTAGTTGGTAACGCTGTACGCCCTTGCTAATGTCGCCCTCCAAGATTGAACTTTCAAATAAGATCAAGGCTTCGGCTCGCGTTTCTTCTGCGGCGCCCGTATTTCCGATTATGCTGGATCGGGTGTTTACCTGAGCTCCAAGGATAGAATACACGTAAGCTTCTATGCTGCGGTTTAAACGGGCAAGGCCGGCTTTGGTTAGTCCTTTACCTTCTGGGGGTATGAAATTAAGATATTGCTTTGTTTGCTCGTCGTTGGTAATTTTGATAATCAGTGGATTAGCCCCTGCATACTTACCGCCCTCGTCTTTGAACAAAGGTCCGTCTCTAACTTCCTTAGTGGTCTTAGCGTTTGGTTCAAAGAAGGTGCTACTGTCGTGAGTTTCTTTGTGATACCCAGTGTTCCATCGTAGATTCAACGCATGAACTTCCTTATCACTTAGCTCGTGTCCACCAATCCCCCAATAAGCCCAAATATGCCCCAGACCATTGTTAGCGCCGGCAGTGCATCGGAAATCCTTCCCTACAACACCGAACTCCTTACAAAGTCTATCATAAGCCGGCACGCTGTATTTATTATCCCTTGGATAAAACGTGGCATCTCCCGGCAGCGCAATAACACCCATTTCATGCAGTATTCTTCTAACCGTGAAGTGAAAATGAAACATAAATATTGAATTCTTCATCAAGCTTGCGCTTACACCACAGCCGCTAGTGGCACACCAAACTGCAAAGTTTAGTTGCTGCGGCCAATAACGCATGTTAGGACCACTTAACCATTCATGAGATTCCTTAGCGGTGGTATGAATAATGGGTACGTCTTCGAAGATATCCCGCACCTTTAACGGAAAGGAATGCTTGTTAGAAATCCGCATGTTCAGCGTTAGGTCCAAGCTTGGGTGTTTATCAAATGAAACTGCGGGTATCGGATAAGTACTGGTACCCAGCAATAATTCCTTCGACCAACTGGGTTCAACATGCGTTGGCGCTGGCGTTGGCTTATGCATTGGCGAATGCTTCAGTTGATCGTCTATTCGATTAACCAGCGTAGGCTTCAAATCCTCGTTGCTGTACATCCTAGAGCCGTTATAGTAAATACCATCGGGTCTTCTTTCGAACTTACTGGGGTCTGCATGTGGAAACATCTTCCTAAATGCTCTCCAATTCCAGTAATCCCGGTTGTCGTGATGTGGCTGCTCCTCAATATCATTCCCAAAAGCGTCGTACATTATATATATAATGGATGTTATACCATCAGCGCCTCCACTTTATCCTGAACTTCCTAAGGAACCTAACGAATTAAACGCTGAAAACTTTCGTCTGAATAAAGCAAACTTAATCCTGTCTTACTTGGAAGGGCAGACAAAACACTATGAAAAAGTTAGAAAAAAGTACGTCAGAGCCCGGAGTACGCTACATAAGATTTCGATAACTTCAGGGTCCATATCTGTTGTGTTAACGGGCTCCGGCGTTGCTACTTCGCTTACTGGGCCGGGAATAATCGTTGGAGTTCCTTTGGCCGGCGTTGGGGCAGCCTGTGGTATTATTTCGGCTGTTGCTACGGGTATTATGAAACAGTTGTCAAGCAAAATATCCAAGCATGACACTACAATAGCTCTGTCAAGGGCTAAAGTAAATACTATCACTGACCTTGTCTCAAAGGCTTTGCGTGACAGAAAGATAGACGACGTAGAATTCTCGCTTATTCTGGCTGAAGAGGAAAAGTACGAGAAATTAAAGTCGGACATAAGAAATAAAAAAACAGTCGTAAAAGATCTTTCCGAGGAATCTCGCAAAAAGATCTACCAAGAAGCGAAAGAAGAGCTTCAAAGAAAGCTTGCTCAGTAAACATCTGCTTTGAAAAAAGCGAGACAGGATTTCATTTACATATCGAACGTCAGTCTAGAAATTACGCGTAATATAAATTCAGTGAATTATTACGCGTAATATAATTTCAGTGAATTATTACGCGTAATACGAATCATTTAGCGAATTATTACGCGTAATATGAATTATTTGCATAACCTTATTTGGCAAATTATTACGCGTAATATAAATACACGTAATATGTCATTGTCGCCTCGGAATCCATCCTAACAGGGGGTGGTTGGGGTCAATTTTGTAAAATATTTCATAGATTACATCAGGGTAATAAGGAATATCCTTATTCAACTGACAAAACATCCACTCGGCTCTGCTCATATCAGAAACCTCATGAATAGACTTACCGGTAATTTCAGACAAAAGATAGGGAATAGCTTTGTAATACTTCCCTAGCTTTAATTTTTCTAGCGTTTTCCGCAGGCTTTGTGGCGTTGGCTCTTCTAAGTGGTCTATAATTCTTTCCATTACTTCGTTGTCTAAATATACTGGCTGATGACCTTGTATGTGACTCATCCAGTCTCTGAAGTATTTTATTCTTTTGTATGGGGTCTTCTTACGACCTCCATTAGCATAATATTGCTCTCTGGTGGCATTTGGTACAGCATTACGAATATTCTTACCACACTCGTAACATTGTGCTGACGTGTCGTCTTCTATTTGCATTTTCTTACCACAACAAATATACTTATTTGGCTTAGTAGGTACAAACTTGGGTTTTAAGCACTTTATACAGAAGTCAAAAACAAACTCTTTACAATCTTCGCACTCCATATATAGACTAACATATCTTACATAGACGCGGGATGCGGGTAATCGCGGTACGAATCGAGGTGGGTACTTTAGACGGGTAATCCTCCGGTTGTCGTTGCGCTGGAACCCTCAGCACGGGATGCGGGTAAAACTGGTGTAAATCTCAGGAGGTACCTTAGGCGGGTAATCCTCATGTGGTCGTTGCGCTGGAACCCCCATCCCCTATACTACTAGGGACATCCACTGACCCTGTGACAGTGCGCAAAACTACTGTTAAACCAAACACACTGGAACTGTGTATGGAAAGTACGTAGTGGTAGTGCACTCACCTTTCATCTCTAGGGTCTCGGGTTTGATTCCCGGACTATCTAGGCATCATATGTGAGTAGATCTCGACTTTTGTTGCCCTGACTAGCTTTGATCAGCTCTGAAGTCGTTTGAAGTTTTGATCTGTGAGTTAGCCGTGCCCTGATTAAGATCAGCCTAATGGTTCTTTTAGCCGGTTTCATCCGTGAGAGCTAGCCGTACCCTGTTAGATCAGTACAGAGGTCCGTTGTTTAGGGGTTTGATTTGTGAGTTAGCCGTGTCCTGACTTTGATCAGCCCAGTGGTTGTTTCAGGGTTTGATCTGTGAGTTAGCTGTGCCCTGACTTAGATCAGCCCAGAGGTTGGTTCAGGGTTCGATCTGTGAGTTAGCCATGCCCTGACTTTGCTCAGCCCAGAGGTTGTTTCAAGGTATCGATAAATATTTGGTTTACTAAAGAGCACGCGGCAAGGCGCGTACTTAGAGTAAGTTTTTAACAGTCATACTAAAATCTTTTCTACATTGCGTACGGCCGGGCCGGCGCTAGTGATATTTTAATAAATCAAAGTATGTCCTACCTCGATATTGTACTTTATTATTCCTCTCCTGATGGTTATTTCTTCATCGTCGCAGAGGTTGACTGTTCCGTTATCGGAGAAGAAAAGTATGGGTACGTTCAGGGTCGCATTTGGACCTGGGATTTCAGCTGAGAAGTTAAAAGCCTTGGCACTGATTCCCTAAGAAAATAAGTTTATATGTACATCTCTATTAGATTTTAGTGCATGTTATATTGGTATAGCCCTGAAAGCGTTTACGTCACAAGTGCCGCACAAAATCCGCATGCTTCCTACTCGTACGACACTCGCTCAACCGTAAATAAAATATCATCTCGATTGTAAGTTGTGGAAAGCTCACTCCGTTTAAATACCTTGTAATTTGTATCCACAACATCGGTGAAGTCGAAGTCCAAGGGAGCAAAAGAGTTAAACGCATGTTTGCCTTGTTTAGGTCCAGTCTTGCCAACTTCGTTGCCATCGGCGTCGACTTCTTTGATAGAGTCAAACTCTATAGTGATAGTATTGATGGCATCCTCGGATTCATTGCCACGACTGACACTAAACTTTCCAGATCGTCCATGATTTTTGATACAGACACCTCCATTGCACGTCACTCTTGGGGCAGAGAGTTTTTTTGGCTTCGGCAAAGAGCCCTAAAGGTGAATACATTTGTGTTTTATTTTAGCATTCAAAATTAAAACTCATTTTTCTTGTACTCAAACTTATAAGCCAAAAAATTGTTTCGCGCAACGCTTACCCAGAATGCATTTTAGTACTCTCACGGAGAGGCGAAACGACGCGCGGACTGAGGAAGATGTTATCACTTCGTTGCGCTAAAAATCGTCCCGTGTAACATGAATAGCACCAGTTGATTTCTCGAACGTTGCGCGAAAAGTCGACTCAATCGTGTAACATGGGTAATCGAAGAGCCGTATCGTGCCGCGATCGTGCCGCGTAACATTACAACTGAGAACTTGAGCAAACTTTAGCCTGTGTACAGCCGCTTCCCTACCCTCCCCCCTACGGGGAAAAAACGTTTACCCCGTATGCCCCGTAGCGGGTGAGGCGGGTGGGAAGCAGCTGTGCTTGATGATAGTCTGAAGTTCCAATTTTGCTATTTTTCTATTTTTCAACAGCAAGACAGGTGTTATTTCTACGTTAGTGGAAGAAATTAAAACTGAGGCATCATTTTGTATATCAGGCTTTGTCATCGTTCGCTTTGTACTAAATTCATAAGAAACTCCGAGTGTATTAAAGCCATTAATTATTTTCATCTAATTTTGCAGCTGTTTTCT
This sequence comes from Actinia tenebrosa, assembly GCF_029948245.1. Classification (NCBI taxonomy): domain Eukaryota; kingdom Metazoa; phylum Cnidaria; class Anthozoa; order Actiniaria; family Actiniidae; genus Actinia; species Actinia tenebrosa. Next base: position 24,386,035 of record NW_028292569.1, on the reverse strand, counting down.
TTAAGAAAAGTTTTAAGAATTTGAAATTCAAATTTGTAACAGAGTACTAGTAAGTACAGCAGGTATAACAAGCCCCGAGCTCAACGAATAAAGACAACTGATTAAAACTATAGGAATATTAAATAAAACCCTCAGAATTAATAAAAATATTGGTTATTATCGAGCTTAAGTCCTCTTTGTAACAAAAAAGAAACGTATCTTAGTTCTATAGTTCGACTTTATCCAGTTATATACCCCTTCCGAGAAATTTTGTCACCCGTGAAGCGAAAAGCGTATAAACTAGTGGCGCGGGGAGTCATGGGATAGTTTATATTTGACCACGTGTACACCAACACATGGGTCAAAGCAATCATGCCGCGAGCATTAAGTGACGATTTACGGATGAGAAGCGTACTGCTATATGGCTTAAACCACAGTAAAGGTGACATTGCTGTTCGCCTTGGCATGTCTTCAAGGTCCGTGTTACGCTTCGCCCGACGATATTACGAGAGACGAAATGTTTGTGCTGACAAACCAGGAAGACCTGCTGGTTCGTGTTCGCTATCGCAACAAGAACAAGCCGTTTTGATGCAAGAATTGTTAGGACACCCAGAAAAAACTATATCTGAGCTCTGTAGACACGTTGAAGGAGTATGTGGTGCCAGGCTTCCTGTTTCTACTTTACACGACTATTTTAGAAGAAATGGCATCACACGCAAAATGGTAATATTAAGCGTTAAATGCATTCTTGTAAGCCGATGAGAAATCTGTAATCATGAATGTTAATTGTATTCGAAAATTGCTGCAATTTTTCATTCAACACATTTCACTTTCGGTGTTTATAGCTCAAAAGAATTCCTTATCAAAGATGCGAAGAAGATCGAATAAACTATTGGTCTGTGGTATCACAATTCAATCCTGCGATGTTTGTGTTCCTTGACGAGTGTGGATTTGTAAGTTCTCTTTTCAGAAACTCATTTTGTTATACCTTTTTAACTGATCTCCGCACTGGGGTTATAACAAATGTTTCTGCATTACAGGATAAACGAATTTCGAGACGCTTTGGATACAGTTTTCGAGGCTATCGAGCTCAAACACAAAGATGGTATGGCAATTGGGGTCCCAGGATTACTGCTATCCCTGTCATCTGCACGGAAGGAATAATAGACTTGAGTATCCGCCGCGGGAATACCAATGAAGAGAAATTTCTTGAATTTGTGAATGAAAACCTTATTCCTAATCTACAGCCGTTTGATGGGATTAATCCTCGCTCTGTGGTCGTAATGGGTGAGCACTCACGTCACATCAGATTTTGTTAGTATTTTATTGCAACACACTAAATTAATGAAGAGAAATTGCATTATATTTTTACAGATAATGCTAAAATTCACCGCTGTCGTCGTGTAGTTCAAGCTATAAATGCTAGTGGCGCTCTTGTGGTATTCTTGCCATCTTACAGTCCTGACTTCAATCCATGTGAGAACGTTTTCTCTCAAGCAAAGAGTTGGATTCGAGGAAATGATGTTGTGTGGCAAGTGTGTCGTGATGATCCAGAGGAAATGGTGTTTGAAGCCTTCATGCAAATCTCTGATGCAGACATTAGAAACTATTAGAAAACCTAACTTTTTAACTTACATTATGAAAACTGCTCTACAATTTATCGATCCAGCCTAACTTACCAACATTCTAGCCCAACACTTCAGTTTAAAATCGCTAAGAACTGAGCCATGTGTTTCACGTAGCCTCGACAAATAGTTATTGAAAAGGCCCTTGTCTTCTTCGACGGAATCATTTTCTACAAATTTAAAGACAAACATTTAATTCAGAATACACCGACTGATACTGAATACTGTAAACATAGCAATGGAACATTTTATTAAAACCCGTAACATAGGTCAGATCATAACGAACTTGTTAGAAAAGAAGTGGCATTTTATAATTTATTCGTTTTTATCGGGTTCCCTTCAAATATTCACGTGCGCCATGCACAAACGATTCTAAAATTTAAAACCTTACTAACAAAATTATCACAGTCCAATTTTAAGCTTTACAAAAGAAAAAATACAGACAGACAGCTAGCATAAAGGTATTTATCCATTTTGAATTGTATCACGTTTTTGTGCTCAGTAACTTACTCTTCTTCTTGTTTTTTGACGCCTTGAAATCAAGACACATGACTTCGTCCTCGTCCACAGTCTCTCGTTTCTTTGGCAAACTTGTTTTTTCGAAATGCGTATGTGGCTTCAACCAAAATGTGACATAGTTTAGGCTTTCAGTTAAATAGGCCTCTCTTAGGTGTTCCTCTGTACAAATGGTCAGTTTTCTTCCTCTCGTGCCATAATAACCAAGGTCAAAACTGCTGATGTCCTTTGCTGGGCTTATTTCTTCAGCGTGTTTTTTCACTAAATAGCTTTTAAACTCTTGGACATTTTTGAATATTGGTACATCTTTCAAAGAGAACATGGAACATTGATTTTTGTTCTCGTGCTTATACACTTTAAGCATTACGTTAATGCGTACTGCGTCGGCCATAATGGGTCTTTTAAAAATCCCGCGTCAAACAAACTCCCGCGTCAAGCAAGTTTCCCGTGCCAAGAAAGCTTCTGCGTCATGCATGGTTTATTTGAACGCATTTCCCATGAACCTCCGCGCCACTAGTTCATACGCTTTACGCTTCACGGGTGACAAAGTTTCTCGGAAGGGGTGTATGACCTTGACCGTGCACAGTAAAGGAAAAGTTGCCCCAATTAATATTTGTTCACAGTATTCGGGGAATATAGAAATCGTTCTAAAATAGTTATTATTTGTTCATTAATCTACATGATTAATAATAATTGCCCTTTTTAATGCTTTCTTAATTAATCAAGGGAGCACGTTAAAATTTTGATTGCGTTGGTTTATCTTCGATTCTATCGCACATATCCTAAGATATAGCAGGCGTTCCTTGTAGTTCTTGTTTACGTGCGCGCGCTACACTTCATGGCAGGCGTTCCTTGCTTTAGTCGGGCTAGCGAATTTACTCCGAAAACCGACGAATATCTTGCGAGGAGCGGAGCGACGTGTAAAAAAGGAGGGGACGGAAGTATGGTTCTTTATCTAAACTCAAAAGTCTTGCTCGCTTCTTTCTTGAAGTTTTAATTTGAGGCATGTTCGCCGATTCTATTCACTCACACTGACAAAGTACATCATGACAAACGTCCCACGTTTGAATAAAAAAAACAACTGTTTGTTACCAAACTTCGGGGGTAAATCGGAAAGCAGCCAAGCGAGATGAGACCGTGCATGGTGCGAAAGAATTTGATGTTATGATCATTAGCAAACAATAGAATTCCCAGAGCATCAAATCGTTGGGAAACGATCAATGTTTTCTGTATTTCTCGTTCGCTTTAGATCGCTTTAAATGAGTTCAATAGTCTTGCAATTTTGTGTAATATTAGTTTAAGTTCAAATTTGTATCCTGACGTAATTTTGAGAGAAATGATCAGCGAATTTTAGAATAATGGAAGATCTAGTAAGATTGACTAGAAAACTGCGATGAAAAGTGCACATCAAATGTTTACCCCTTCTTCTGCACTATACGTTTTCACAAAATCGCATAAGTCGATTACCTTCAAAATTTTCTTTTTCAAACTAGATACAGAGTAAAACTAAATGAGCAATAACTTTTGTGAATATATAGCTCTGAAATATTAATTTCGGCCGTATGAAATCCATTGTTTAGTTTTGAAGTAGATTATGCACTATGTTGAAATAATCTCAAATATCTCATAATTAGCTTGATAAATTTTTTCAAAAATCCCCACAAATGGAGGCATCCAGTGTATAATTATGTGGTACGAAGCATTTTAGTGTTGAACGCTCTGCAAGGCTAAATTTATTTTCTAAACGAAAACAAATATTTCATCATAATCACGTGTTATGACGTCCGATCTCACTAAAAACTGCATCAAACATTAATTTAATGTGGCTGTGACTTATGAGCAAAAAAGATTTGCAATCGGATAAAAGACGTTTATGCACTAGCGTTCCAAAAGTAGAAGGTAGCGGTCAAGCGTGAGGGGGTCGAGCCACCTTAAGCCTTTCATTTCTAAAATCTCGAACTAGCAAAGGATTAATAAGAAAAATCAACTTCCAGATACTTCGAATGAAGGCCTAGCGTTTTCCTCGCTTTCGAAATACTCAATGTTCAACGAACACAAAGATTATAAAGGGTACAAAAGTGTTGATTTTCTTCGATATAAATTAAATTATTTACACTGTACAAGACTAAAACCACACCTTTCTGAAAAATTATAAATTCAAAAGTGAAAATGAGTTGGCTTAGGAAAGCAAACATTTCATGAAATTCGCTTTTATTTTCTTTATAGTTTTAAAAATATGAATCATAAAGAATTTCGGAGTATATTGTTTGGTTAATATTATGTTTGAATATTGAATGGACAGAACTGTGGTGAAATAATGATAGATGTGTTGATCATCACAGTGAATGAGCGATCTAAGCGAACGCCGTAAAGAAAGACCTGGGGAAAAAAATGATTTCAGACTGAAGGGTTGAAGCCTAAAATCATTTTTTCAGGTCTTTCTTTACAGCGTTCGCTTAGATCGCTCATTCACTGTGATGATCAACACATCTATCATTAATATTATGTTCTCGATCCTATAAAATGAGTGAAAAATATTGTTTTATTGGAATAATTTGCGTGTTTTGACTTTACTACAGTCACAGACTAGCGATTATTTATGCTGAACTATACTTCTTTCGCTTCTAATTTTGTTCGAAATAACAACCTATGATAAACCAAATAATAAGGACACTGAAATTTGAAAATTGAATCGGAATTAGTATCTATTTTTTATTCGAAACATCTTAATGTTCTGTTAGTGCAAATTTAGTTTCGCCAAGTTGACATGACTAGTTTTGTCGATGCATGAAAACATTAGAAATCAATTTTACATGTTTTACATTTCTAATACTAGCTCATCATTCGCAACCAAAACGGTTGCAGTGACAGGAAAGTCCGTTGCTCGTGAAAAGTTGAAGAAAACAGGTCTGTTACTTGATGACCGCGTGTTCAATTTGACGGGTACATTTCATTATGAGTGATATATGAGGATTTTGAAACCACAGATACTTCAGACTGCATGCAATAACAACGAGTATATTATCTTGTATTTTTATCTTTTACTTGAAAGTAAGAGATGTTGATGAATTTGAAAGAACATCATCGAAAGATATTCAGCTTTCAAGATTTCATAAAAAATATGAACAACATAGGCAGAATTTCTCCAAACTAGACTTACCTAAGCCCACGATGCAAAGAAGAAGAAGAATATTTCGATGCATTTTTCTTTCGCTGTTCAAAGCAACCCTGACTAAGTAACTATGTAATACGAAGTTTCCACGGGCGGGCGGGCTGACCCTTTTATAGCCGGTTGCATTTGCAGATCACGCAAAAAGTCACGCAATTTATTTATTATAAAACCACAGGAAACCCAACAAACTAAAAACCATGGGTACCAGGGGATGGAGGGGGTGAGGGGGTGGGAATTCCAGGCCGTATTTTAATGTCTTGCTATTTGATTAAAAAGCTTAATGATGTACGCTCAGCTCGCTTTTGGACTTTCGTTTTGGGAGGTAGAGTTTTTGAGTATAGTTATTGCTTTGTCGTCATTGTAGGAATGGTTTTTGATATAACTGAAGGGCTTTGACGTCACTTGAATGATTTAACATAAAAGCCAAATAAGTGCTTACTTTCTAATCAAAAAATGCGCTAGTTAATCACGAAATCGATAACATGAAAATGAGAACATTTGCCAATACTACTCCAGTTTCTAGTTCTCTACTTGCTGAGTAGAGTCCGGTAACCAAAGAAAAAGATGGTGTTTTATGAATTTTAAAAAGATTTGGTGAAGTATAAATAATCTATCTTTCTTTCCAGCTGAAAGGTGAATTTTGTTTCAGCCAATCACAGCGCGTTTAGCTGTTTTGACGCCGGCCCTCTTTCCCAGGCTACTGTAAAGGCATCTTTTGCGTATCTTTCCGTTTTCTTTTGACTAAAATATCTACGTGCCTACAAGCAGCAGAAATATGGAAAGAAAGGATTTTAAAAAATTTCACTTTACCGCCATGTACTTGGGCTGGTCATTTTGTCCACTACTCATGCTTTGCGCGCCGCGCCCACCGCTCAGCTAGTTAGACAGAATGACAGAGTGACTAAGTGCGCTAAGGCGAAATGAGGTTACTAGCGCTAGCTATCCTGCTCGTCTCTTCCCCCCTTTTCCTCTTTGCCCGCCCATCCTCCTATGCAAAAAAAAAAAACCTTTCCAGAGGTACCATTAACCATTCCGAGGTCGAGGGAAAAAACTGGGTTGAATTGGCATCGCAATGCATTTTGGGGCTGTTCTAGAGAACAAAATAAACGGCATCTTGGAAACAGGTTCCCTAAACTAGGCCCAGAATACACTGTATTGCCAACTCGGCCCGATTTTTTACAACTATTCGATGTTAAAGACTGCGACCAAGCTTGCAAACAACAGTTTCTTTATTCTGTCAAGCTCAATTTATTTTCCAAGATGCCGGAACGGAATGATCCTTGATGACTACCTGTTAAATCTCGCCGTAATCCTTGGTTAACAAAGCATTTCCCCTGGAATTAAAGACTGTTTATTGCGATTTTTCTGTCGTGTGTGTAGTAAATAAAAAGTGCAACAACTAATTAACTGACAATTCTGCCATAAAACGTTATCAGATACAAAAACAGATCAATGAGTTATCTATTTTCAATTGGTAGTTTTCGTAGTTTTTCATTCCCTTGAGGATCAAAAGACAAAAACATGGCTGCCATGCTGGCACACAGTTACAAAAGGGCCTAATGAGAATTAGTCTTGTTAAAGTCCACAAGATGATTTACTCTATGTGTTAGTGTCGAAGTTGGAGTAGAGAAAGCTCACGCCATATATGGTATGATCAGTTCCATATTTGGATTGTGCGGAAAAGCGGCAAGAAAAAGGCCGTCGTTTTATGACAAATTCGACATGAACATTTTTGAAGAAGAAAAGAAAAGAAAAAAAAAAGACAAGTAAAAAAAAAGAAAAACTTTGGAAAATCGAGGAAGGATACGGGGACGATGCTAACTCGTGGGTCTGCCTCGCAGACAACAGACACTGGGAAATACTCAACGTTTGATATGGATACTAAAAACGTATTCGACTGAACTGCATTATTAAACGAGACATAATAAGCTATCGTGAAAAAAGAGAAAAACCTAAAGGTTCATGTATGTGGGTATGTAAAAATAAATGAAATAAAGCAAGCCACTAACTTGGAACACTTCTTTGGTTTATCATGATGTGTGGTGCTGATACGCTATATGCTTCTTTACCTTGGGCGTAATGTTTTCCCATTACAGACCACGTGACATTCTCTTGAGTATCTATCCTTTATTTAACGGTTGCACATGAGAAGACACATGAATATGGATACAACTCAAACAAAGAAACTTATTCTTAAGATAATAACACTTGGTCTGAAATAGGAAAACGTTACGCCCAAAGTAGAGGTCCATAGACCCCTTACGGCACGTCGGAATGCAGCTCAATTTGGAGGACATAACAATGGGTTCCCAATTTATAGGAGATTGAAATTCTTTTGTTTTGTTCTCGAAAATGAGCTGCTTTGACGTCACTTGCAAGGGATCTATTGGTAATGTATGTAAGGCCTGTAAATGCGGTGGTCAGTAATCAAGTGATCAGTGATCATCTTAAAAATTAGCCAAAATAGCAGCGATGAGACCTCCCAAGAAGATGGCGACCGAAGCTCCAAAGCGTACAGCTGAACTGCTGCTCTCTTCTTCCATAGTAATTGAGGGGTCATAGAACACGCGACCATTGAATTTGGGGAAACGGAAAACGAAATACTCTTTGCCTCCCTTACTCTCGTGCTTTGGGTAACCTTCAGGCATCTCTTTTATGGCACCATCGACATCAACCTGCAGTGAGAGTCGGAAAATTAGAAAATATTTTGATTGATCCCAGTTGGCGTAATGCGTAACAATGATCGAGATTCACTAAGACTTTCCAGCGGAAAATGGGTGCAAAGTGGCAATGGTTCAAGGGACCGAGGGTCAAGGGTTCAAGTATCGAGGGTCCGTTCTGCGTATACACTTTCTTTCTCCGACTAAACAAACTTACGCCACTCTACATGGCTGAAATTAGTTTATGGTGGCTCATATGTTGCAAACTTTGTGAACTTTTTCCAAGCAATGGAGACACGTTTTCACTATGAAATCTCGATTTTAGAACAATCATATGCAACCCCAATGCGTAAAAAATACTACTGCGAGCCACTAAGAGAACTCTTTACCTCGGGCGTAATGCTTTCCCATTTCAGATCACGCGTCATTCCCTAGAGTATTATTTCTTTGTTTATCGGTTGAGCATGAGAAAACACATCAATGTGGATACCATTCAAACGAAGAATCTCATTCTCAAGAGAATAACACGTGGTTCTAAATGAGAAAAACATTGTGCCCAAAGTAAAAGAGTCCATGAATGGAATAATATTCAAGGGAATGACACGTGGTCTGAAATGGGAAAACATTAGGCCCAAGGTAAAGAGGTTTAAATATGGGTCAGCTGGAAGATTACCTGTCGAGAAAGAGCCAAAAGCGCATCTCCAAGTTCATATTCCTCTTGGCGTCTTTTGCCACCTCTTGGTGGTGATGGGCCACCGGGGGCACCGTCTTGTTTTCTCTTTGGTTTTGATTTCGAAGAAAGAGAAATGGTAAGGTCGACGTACTCTCCATGTTCTCCTTTCTTACAGTTCGATGAACCATTGCAGAACTCCCAGTTTTTGAGCTAGAAAAAAGAAATCACCATATTGGTTGGTTGGTTGGTTGGTTGGTTGGTTGGTTGGTTGGTTGGTTGGTTGGTTGGTTGGTTGGTTGGTTGGTTGGTTGGTTGGTTGGTTGGTTGGTTGATTGGTTGGTTAATGGTAAAACAATTATATTATTACTCGCCGCTCGAAGACTCGTGTCTTGGTAAATATTCCCCGATATTCACTGATTCTGAGGCGACTAATTGTTAGTTATTACCGGTTCTGGAGCCGAGTCAATAAAACTAACCTCAATGTTAAACTTCACAGTTCCATTAGACACGGGTGTTGTTTCGTTTCCGTTGACGAAGTCTCCTTTTTGAAGGAATATGTAAACCTCCACATTCAGCGTTGCTCCAGTTCCAGGAATCGTTGCTGAAAAGTTGAAGGTTTTGGTTTTGAAGCCATTATATTGACGTTTAACCACTGGGGTGAAATTAAATTTCTGTGAGGCAAATGTGTTGAAAGAATGCTTCTTTCGACCGGTTTTTCCCACGACCGTACTGCTTTTGTCCACTTCTTTCATATCGTCAAAGTTGATCACGACTGCAGTTTTTCCAGGTGTCGAAACTCTCATTTTTCCGGACTTGCCCAAGACTTTGAAACTGGTTTTCCCGCCTTTTCCTTCCTTATCTGCTAATACTACCTGGCCATACTCTAAAATGCATCAAATTAAAAATGTATGGGTTATTTTGTCTCTCAATTAACATATGAACATTATGTCTTTTCTCAGAACGATGCTAAATTTTGCTTAGCTTTTTATATACTGTCGTAAGATTGCTCCATAAAACATAGCTGTTCCAAAAATGTTTTTGGGAAGGGGGGTGTAGGAGGGTAAGGTCATTTATAAACCAACATTAGTATGATTTCTACTATAATATGACTGAACTTTTGGAATTCACAGACGATTGTTCCAGCTGAGCGGTGAACGCTGCGTGCAAAGCATTAGTTGTCAAAATGACCGGCAATAAGGATTTTTGGAGCTTGAACTGAACGAAGCAAACATGGCGATAAAGTGAACTTGTTTTCATTCTTCGTTTCCATATTTCTGCTTCTTCTCGACATGTATAATATTAAGAAAACAGAAAAATACGAAAAACTTGGATTACAGTAGCCTGAGAATGAGGGCCGGTGGCAAAACGTCATGTGATGATTGTTGTCTTTTGTTCCCAGCGCTGGATCTGCATGCAGCCGCCAAACGGCCGGGGTGCAATGATGTCATCAAGTGTTTATTCCTCAGAGAAGTTTCGAAATTGAAAATAAAGCTATTGATGTAATTTTAATGCATTTCAGTCAAATCCAGATGTTTTGCAAAAAAGTCGAAGCATTGCAAAACTTGCTTTTTTCCCTTCGCACATCAAATACTCACTGTAGACTCAACTGAGAACGTTACCTCGTTACCATTTTTACGTAAACTTTAACTAGAGAGGGCGAATTTACCGAATTTTTTAAAGCTTTATGCAATGATTCCTTTGTCAATCAATTTTAGCAGTCTTTAATTAAACCTAATTTCCATCAATCCAAACGAAATTGTCATAGTCCTTTAGTCGCTGTTCAAATCACTTCCAGTCGAACATGGAGCACTATTTTCGACTTTTTTTAAATCAACGTATGCCCCAAAAACGTTGTTGGAAAGTTGGAACAGAAAAAAATTCACCATCATCTGCCTAACTAATTGCAGTTGACAGGAGTGGTCTTCGTTGGACAAAAAATGCAAAATTTCAAACGATTTGTTCCATAATTGACGTTCAAATCGTAACTATTACTTTAGTGGATTTAAGATTACGCATTTCTAATAGTATGATATTCAGTTCAAAGCAACATTTATTTTTTGGGGTTTTGCGTGACTCCTCGATCTATAACGGACACGCAGTCAAAATACAAACTCTGGTTCGTCTGATCCAACAGTTTTTTTCGTTTGTACTCGCAAAAATATAAACCAACGGATACCAAAACGTGTATTTTTTTTAGCCTGACTTACCAATTACAGCAAGCATCAACACAAGAGATGTCAAAAACACCTTCATTTCGTACCAGAGTGAAGTTGGTGTCAGGTTTTAGAGTCAGATTTTTGAGTCAGGTTTTCGGATCTAGGGTCAGATTTTTTCCGGGGGGCATTACATCATGTTGAACACAAAGTGCTCTATATTCGTAGAAACGCTTTGATTTACTATAAAACCAACACCAAGCTTTACTCACACGATATTTCTTGAGATTCGTTGTCTTTTGAATTTTGTAACCGTGCAATCCGCTGTAACATGATCACTCTTTCAAGCGGCGTGACAGAAAAATCTGACTCAAAAATCTGACAACAAGTGATATTTCTTCGGGAGACTTGATTGTGACTTCCAAATGCGTTCATGAAGATCCCTTAGAAATGACGCTTGTTGGGAGATGTCAAAATTCAAGAAAAATATAATGGTTGAAAAGAGAATTTTGTTGATCACTCTCTCACGCGGCGTGACAGAAAAATCTGACTCAAAAATCTGACAACAAGTGATATTTCTTAATACTTTTATGTGTACTGCTTCATCGACAGTTTATTTGGACATCAAACTACGGCTTGGCTTATTCGACGTAAAGCATGGATATTTTTCGTTAAGAAAAAGTGCGTCAACATTTTGAAATGAAAGGGTTCAGTAACTCGATATATGGGAGCGGTACTCGAAGTATTTGTGGCATGAAGCCCGTTGATGGTAGATAAAACAACTCAAAAAATCTGAAACCGCTGTTTATTTTCTTTGAGGTGAGTGTTTCGATCCCCAAAGACAACGAATCTCAAGAAATATCGTGTGAGTATAAAAGCTTGGTGTGGGTTTTATAGTAAATTAAAGCGTTTCTACGAATATAGAGCACTTTGTGTTCAACATGATGTGACGCCCCCCGGAAAAAATCTGATACTAGATCCGAAAACCTGACTCAAAAATCTGACTCTAAAACCTGACACCAACTTCACTTTGGTTCATTTCGTAGCTGTCGCTTCACTAGCTTCTTCACAAAGTATAGAGTCGATAAACTGAGCTTTATAATTGACTACAGCACATTAAAAATGTAAATTTGAATTCGAACATATCGTTGCTAAACAATAGAATTTAAGACGTCATGGCTGTTTATGAAGTGGAGTGGAAATGTTTTGATCATAAATAACCAAAACAAATGAATGCAGCTTTTTTATTCTTTAATATATCACATTTTCGTGTCAGGGCAAAGCACCTATGTTCTTGAGCTGTTTTCTTGATTTCATAGGCAAAGGGAAAGAAACATTTTGCAGAATTTGTCTTTAATTCTAATTTTCAAGCGAAAAACATGCTTTGTTTAGAATTGTTTTGTTCTTATTAGCAACAGCATGAGACCCCTTTTAAAACTGTGCTACTTTAATCCGATTGGAAGACTTAACTCGTACCACCAAGATATTTGCATATAAATATCGATTTCTTTCCTTTCTTTTCTACAAATCTGAATCGATGGGAAAGATGTTTTAAACATGCTGTAACGTCTTAATCCTTTCCTTTTGCGTAAAAAATTGAAACAATTTGTCAAAATCGAGCTTTTGAATCGTATAACCCTGCAGAATTCATGTAATCATAAAATCTTTCCATTTGTTATATTTGCCATATGATTTATAGCTTATGATAATGAAGCAATGACGCCTTTTAGGTGAATTGAATTTTCTTAGTAGAAGCCAGAGACGCTCGTTAACTTTACTAAATAAAGATTTGAAATTTTAGTTCAAATGATCCCAAACAAACTCGGATCCTTTAGCAATATACGTAATCCTTTTGGTAATCTTTTTCGATCACCTCGTCAAACCATGCACGACCTGACATCATCACGCATGAAAGGCAGAGCGCTATTCCGATTTGCGTACATTTTAATTTTTGCTGGACGTCATCAAAATGATTGTTCAATATAATTGTTCAATTTCCTAATACGATAACTCAGACAAAAAACCATTCACTTTGGATTTAACATTACCAACTTCAATATTGCTCTTTAATTTTGATTTTGATGAACTTTTCTGCCAAAATCAAAAGCTGTAACCATAGTTAGAACACGAATCAGACACGCTCCGTAGATGTGAATTAATAGACATGGCGTTAGCGCGTATAGCCAAAAGAAATTCACCATATGAATAAGCCATAGATAATCCACGAAAGGGTGTGAGCAATTTTTGATTTTTTGAGTTATTGAGTTTTTAAGTTGAAACGTCAGAAAAATACAATGTCGGTTTATATATCTCACAAACTAACAAAGCATGACAGTGCTGTGTCAACATTAGTATGATTTATACTAGTATGATTTATAATATATACTAATATTTATACTGAACTTTTCGAATTCACAGACACGATTGTTAGCTGAGCGGTGAACGCTGCGTGCAAAGCATTAGTTGTCAAAATGACCGGCAATAAGGATTTTTGGAGCTTGAACTGAATGAAGCAAACATGGCGATAAAGTGAACTTATTTTCATTCTTCGTTTCCATATTTCTGCTTCTTCTCGACATGTATAATATTAAGAAAACAGAAAAATACGAAAAACTTGGGTTACAGTAGCCTGAGAATGAGGGCCGGTGGCAAAACGTCAAGTGATGATTGTTGTCTTTTGTTCCCAGCGCTGGATCTGCATGCGGCCGCCAAACGGCCAGGGTGCAATGATGTCATCAAGTTTTTATTCCTAAGAGAAGTTTCGTAATTGAAAATAAAGCTATTGATTTTTTTCTAATGCATTTTAGTCAAATCCAGATGTTTTGCAAAAAAGTCGAAGCATTGCGAAACTTGCCTTTTCCCCTCGCACATCAAAAACTCACTGTAGACTCCACTGAGAACGCTACCTGGTTTACGTAAACTTTATTAGCTATATAGAGGACGAATTTACCGAATTTTTTTTTGCCTCATGCAATGATTTCGCTTGCACTTGCAAAAATATAAACTAACGGATATACTTAAAATCTGTATTTTTTTAGTTTGACTTACCAATTACAGCGAGCATCAACACAAGAGCTGTCAAAAACACCTTCATTTTGTAGCTGTCGGTTCACTAGCTTCTTCACAAAGTATAGCGTTGAACTGAGCTTTATAAGTGACTACAGCACCTTAAACATATCGTTGCTAAACAATACAATTTAAGACTGACGTCATGTTTACTTTATCAAACTGACGGAGTGGAAATGTTTTGATCACAAGTAACCAAAACAAATGAACTCAAGTTTTTTTTTCTTTAATATATCACTTTTTTTTTGTTTCAGGGAAAAGCACATTTGCGCTTGGACTGATTTCTCGATCGATTTCGTGTATAAAGGGAAAGAAAATTTAGCACATTTTGTCTTACAAAACTAGCTTTTTTGTGTGCAAGAATAGCAGGTGTTTATAGAACTATCTCATTTAGAAAGAGAATTCTAATTTTAAAGTGAAAAACATGCTTTGTTTAGAAATGTTTTTGTCTCTTAAGCAACAGCATAATGGTCAGAGACTTCTAAGACTGTGTGCCTTTCATCTCATTGGAAGACTAAACTCGTACCACCAAGATATTTGCACATAAGATTAGTTTTTCCTTCTTCTTTGCTACCATGGTAAATAATATCTTTTATTTATATTTTCAAATTTTCGATGAATTTGAATCGATGGGAAATATTTTTTAGCCTTTCTTTCCGCAAAAAAATTCTAGGATTCTATATTGTTGCGTGCTAAAATTTTAAAGCACTTTGTCAAAATCGAGCTCGTAAATCGCGTGAACAAAATTTACATATTAAGAGCAAAAGCTCTATCTTTCTGATTTGTTTTGCTATAGTCAATAGAGCTCCATTAACTATGGTTTTACCAGTAATGATGAAAAGGTAAATTATACACCGTGAAAAGATGAAAAAACTTACTGACGTTTCGGACGCTAGTCCTTCGTCGGAGTAAAAGACGAAGGACTTTAGGAGGTTAGGAGTTTAGTTACTCCGACGAAGGACTAGCGTCCGAAACGTCAGTAAGTTTTTTCATCTTTTCACGGTGTATAATTTACCTTTTCATCATTACTGTTTCATTAGAAACACCGACGCAGCTCACGCTAGTTTTTAGCTAGTTATATCTTTTTATGGTTTTACCATATGATTTTATACTCTTATCGTTGAGTAATCGGACATTTTTTGGAAGCCAGAGACGATCGTAGACTGTATGACAGATTTGTTGAAAACAATTGAAATTCTAGTTCAAAAAATCCCAAACAAACTGACCGCGTTTTTTTTAGCAATACCTCATCCTTTAGGTAATCTCTTTCGACCACCTCGTCAAACCGTGCATGACATGACCTTGAATCATCACGGAATGGAAAAAAGGCAGCGCGTTGGTCCGTATGATTTGCGTAAATCTTGATTTTTGCTGGACGTCATCAAAATGATTGTTCAATATTATTGTTGAATTTCCTAATAAAGAAAACTCAGACAAAACCATTCACTTTGGATTTAACATTGACTCTTCAATGTTGCTATGATCTTGCTGAAAAAATTCGTAGCTTAAATAAAAATTTCTCAAAGATTAATTTTTGAGCAAATTTTTCATAAACTCATTGATGGCTTTATTAAGGTCCTATTAGCGAAAATGACATGATGATGCATGACGCCTGTCACAGGTAACCTGGGAAAACACTCTTAGGCCCCGTCCACACGTATCCGCAAACTTTTGTATCCGCAAATTTTTTTTTACGGATACGGGTTGCGTCCACCCGTGTCCGCAAATTTTTGTGTCCGTATCCGCAAATTTTACGAAAACGGCCATACGTGTGGACGGTGAAAACGATTCGAATACGCTGCGTGTGGACGCAAACATTTTCGTATCCGCAAAAAATAATTTACGGATACAAAAATTTACGGATACGTGTGGACGGGGCCTTAATAAACGAAGACATTAATGTATAAGTATAATATAGACAAAGTGAAACTTATTCTTCCAAAATTCAAAACAGCGCCCGAATCAAAGTGTGAAGAGTGCGCATCTATTGTTCTTTAATAAAAAGAGTAAGATAATAAGCGCAATTTTGAACGGGCCGTCATTGTTCAAAGGAATACTAATACTTCCGTCAAAATCCTGTGTGAGGGGATGAGGAGAGCTAAAGATGTTTGGTTTGGGAATAGTCACCGAAGTCAGTTCTCTGCATGAAACACTCTTTCTTGTGTTTGATACATTACGTAACATCTTTCCCATAACCAAATTAGCCATCATATCGATATACATAGAATCAACTAAACACACACACACACACACACACACATCACAAGCTTAGTACAACTAATTAACAACTTAGCGTGCACTTAACTTAACAAGTACCTTACAAATATTCAACAACTACTTAATATTAATTATCATAAATCCTTTGTTCGTTGTCCTTGTTCTTGCTTTATTACTTCTCATAATGCTTTACACTTTGCCAAGCAAAAAAGAGGAAAATTTTGACTAATTTGTAGAAGCTATAAAATATGTACAGGTTATCATATGGTTTCGAGTGCTATTGCAGCTAGGTGATATTAAATCTCTTGAAAAACCGATGAGTGAAAATTAATTCCAACGAGAAGCCATATGATTACTCATCAATAATATACATGCAAAAAATTTCTAATTAACTTTGTGCAATGTGCAATTAACCTTTTTCTGCTGTTTATATTGGTTAATAGAAAACGCTCTCTAGAATTCCAAATTTCTCGACAGATATACCTAGTGCAAAAGGTTTTGGCGCTAACGCAGGCTTTTAAACTCATTAATAATTTATGAGAAGAAAACAAATATCTCTACCGCGTGACGGTACCAGTGCGGGAATGCGATCTTGATCAACTTTTGCTTTGACTTTCCACAAGAATTATAAATGGTTTGAGACTCATATCAAAGACTTGAAAGGATACTTTAAAGCCCCGTTTACACTAGTGTAAACGGGGCTTAACGTAGTTCTAAAAAAGCTATTATCAGTTTATTAATTCTATATGATTAATATTAATTGTTTATTGAAAAGGAAATTACCTTTTTCACGCTCCATTAACTATGATTACGAGAATGAATAACATCATTAGCTTGGACACTATTGACCTCATGTTCGGTACCAGCCTCCACCACCTTTCTTATTTAATGGGGCGGTTTCTTAAATTATATTATACAATCACTTGAGCTGTTAATCGTTCAGGTTGTCCTAAAGCCTTGGTATTCAAGTCAACATCGAGGGCGGGTCTTGTAGATCAAGGTAACTACGAACTCACATAAATTTAAGCATTTCTTTATTCTCTACTTTCACTTTCCAAAATGCTTTGCACATTAGGGGCAAAAAACAGCTAGAAAAAAATATAAACAATATGCTGTTGACTAATTTTTAGAAGCTATAAAATATAGCTGGTAATTCTTGCGGATGTATCAGAATAAAATTGATTGAATTTCAAGGAATTTCTTAGGGGGCAGAAAATCAGTTTCTTATTCATTTTTCAGTTTCCAATTAAAAAAATATAGAGTAAGATAAACTTAACAGCTGTTCAATAGCTTTTACGGGAATTTTTAACCATTTGTTCTCCAAAACTAGAAAAGAGTATGAGTGTGAAAAGGGCAAAAGGTCTTGGACTTAAGTTTTGGACTTGTCGTGAAACGAGAACCAAACGACGATGGTCTATTAAGGACTGGCCATTAGATAATTGTGGAAGGGGTTGCGTAAGATACAAAAAAATATCGAGCAAGCACTTCATCTCCGAAAAAAATATCGCGTAACCTGTCCTTTCAGTAAAAAAAATATCTAGCAAATACAAAAGAAATTTCATGCAGGGGTTGTTACAAAAACCTTCCCCTGAAATATCTAATGGTCGATCCCTTATAGGACGTAATGAAACACATTCTTTGTGAACCTCACTATTTGAGGACGTCAATAATAGAGCTCTTTCAAAGTTGCTCCAGTTCAATAAATTAGGAATAAAACGGCCTATTGTTTTGTCCCCCAGAACAATTCCTCTAGGAAATCAATGCAAGGCCGAGTCTATAAACATATTTACCCAATTTGCACATTCAGAGTTTTTTTAGTTCACTACATTTGTTTTATTCATTCATTGTTTTTCACTCGTTATTTTTAGTTTACTTTTCTTCAAGACATGGCGTCCTTTCACAAAATCAGCGCTGTGCAAGTGTTGATATTTTCTGTGATACTTCTGTTGGCCCGAGGCGAAAACACGCAAAAGGTTGCAAGCTTCGAAGAAGGTTAGGTTTACACTTTTTATACACCTATTTCTAAAAAAAACGTTCTCGTTCGGAGATCTGAAATTGGAGAACTGAGACTAAACTGATTTCTTTTGTTTTCTGTCTAAAATTATACGAAAAATCACATTTCTAACTTGAAGATCATGCTTCATATTCCAATCTAAACAGAAACTACGTTTCTACGGCATTGAATGTAATACATTTTCCAGCGTGTTAATCGGTCAGACAACTTTTTTGAAATATAGGTGTCCTACAATCATTGCCATAATTAGTTGGCACGCTTGACAGATTTTAGTATTTTAGAGGGTACTTCGCAAAACACTACCTAGGACTAAACCTCCCTCCCCCCGTACAATGTTGGGATTCCTGCAAGTTGGCAGAGGGTTGGTGAGTCTGATCAGGGGTACCAACTTTCTTTTAGGGAACAGCAACATTGTACAGGGGGGAGGGGGAGAGCGCGACAGAGGAAAGCCATTTTCTGTGTTAGCCAAAATGTGCCATCGTGCCAAGTATTTTGGTAATGATTGTAGCTACCTTCCAGTAAGGTGCGGTAATTATAACTACTTTTAATTTTTTCTAAAGTAAAAAGCCGTTACATGACTAAATCTTGCATTACTCATATATACCTATATATTCTTTAATTTTATATATGCATGCTGACAGAATGATTCTTCTATATATTTTTAGACATACCTAATAACAACCCTTACAAATTGAACGAGTGTATGGTTGGTGAGTGGGAAAGTCAAGATAGTTCGTCCATTCCAACTATCCCGGATTTAATGTGGTTCAATACACCATCAATAATTGAAATCGAACCAGGTAAAAAAAAAAAAAAAAAGAATGTGTGCTGTAGCAGAACATCATTATAAGAAATATTGCAATTTATTATGATCAAAATATCGAATTTTTATCGTATTTTGTTTATGTTCACTTTCGCGATATATTACTATTATTATCAACTTATCAAATTATCATCACTATTATCATTATTATTATCATCATCGTCATAATAATCATTATCATTATCATCATCATCGTTACCGCCATTTGCATTGCTACGTGGCCATTCCAGACAAAAATCGCGACGTGCGGTAAGTGTGGCTCATAATACTTGTAACAATCGACAAGTTTTGGCGCCTTTTGAATGACACACGCGTGTAAATGACGTCAACGTGTTTGATTGACGGCATTCTATTGCAAAGTGCACGTCGCGATTTTTGTCTGGGGTGGACTCGTAGCAATGCAAATGGCGGTAATGATGATGATGATAATGATAATAATGATAATAGTGATGGTAATCATAAGTTGATGATAATAATGATGATAATAGTAATATATCGCGAAAGTCAACATAATATCATCACTATTATCATTATCATTGTTATCATTATCATCATTATTATTATCATCATCATCATTGTCATTATCATTATTATCAATATTAATACTTATTATTTATATTATTAAGGTCACTATCAAGCTACTGGTCGAATAATTGAGGCAAATTACTTGAAAATGCGGCTGGAATCGAAGAACATAAACTTCAATATTGTTGAGAGAGAAAATATGGACTCATTTCTGCAATTGGATATTCTGGCAGACACTTTTCACATTAAGGTTTTTAACAATGGGAGTTTCTTACATAGCGCATTACAAATATCTCAATTTGCTTTACATACTTCATCCAAGTTCACAAATCACAAAAAAATCGACATACGGTCTATCCCTTGTTAAAATGTACTTTTTTGCTACAAAATAATGAAAATTTACGTCTAATTTATTTACTTTTCTTACTAATTATAGGGTGAAGTTATTTTTTATGCCCTTCAAACTGTTAAAATATACGCGAGGCAGATTGTCGCTGCTAAAGGAAGTCGGGTCGTTTTTAAAACACCAGACTGGAAACAGGATTTTGCTACTCCAGTAGGAGTTCAGAGTAACGGAGTTGGAACCAACGGAGAAAATGGAAAAGACGGCAAAGATGGACCTCAGGGTGAGTGAGTGATGATATGCAATGGTTCACTTAGTAAATTTTTCTTCTCCATCTTCTTCTTCTTCTCCCTCTGCCTCTGACGCTACCCCTCCCTCTCCATATCCCTCAGAACATTTAACTTTTAATTTTTCAGTCGACGTATTTTGTGGCGCTGTACATGGCGAACTTGATGTCATTTCCAAAGGAGGAAATGGACACAAGGGACAAAATGGTGGCAATGGTCGTCCCGGTGCTAATGCCGTCGATGTAAGTAATTATTTACTATATTCACTGTTTAATTGCCACACGCCATGATATTACATTACAATAGCGCAGCGTAGTCGTGACGTCATAAAAATGAAGACAAAGACGAAATTCGGACAAACAAACTTACAAGTTTACTTTCAGCAGATAATTTTCACAGCCGATCGCAGTTGATCTTAGTTAACATGGGTTATTATTGTAACTTTAAGTAAAAATAATAAAATCGGTTCGTATAATCCTCGTAGGGGTTAAACAGAATTCAATGTTTGTCCGAATCTTCAAGCTATTTTTAGAATCAGTGCGCCACGCTATTACATACAAAAGCCTGGTCCTCAATAGCGACATAAGCATAAGAATCTTATGCGCCAATGAGCACAGCTGAACATTAGCATAAGAATCTTATGCGCCAATGAGCACAGCTGAAACATTAGCATAAGAATCTTATGCGCCAATGAGCACAGCTGAAACATTAGCATAAGAATCTTATGCGCCAATGAGGACAGCTGAAACATTAGCATAAGAATCTTATGCGCCAATGAGCACAGCTGAACATTAGCATAAGAATCTTATGCGCCAATGAGCACAGCTGAACATTAGCTAAGAATCTTATGCGCCAATGAGCACAGCTGAACCATTAGCATAAGAATCTTATGCGCCAATGAGCACAGCTGAAACATAGCATAAGAATCTTATGCGCCAATGAGCACAGCTGAAACATTAGCATAAGAATTCTTGTGCGGCCAAATGAGGACAGCTGAACATTAGCATAAGAATCTTTATGCGCCAATGAGCACAGCGTGAACATTCGCATAAGAATCTTTATTGCGCCAATGAGGACAGCTGAAACATTAGCATAGAATCTTATGCGGCCAATGAGAACAGCTGAAACACTAGCAATAAGAATCTTATGCCGCCAATGAGCACAAGGCTGAAACATTAGCATACGGACTTCTGTTGTGCGCCCAATGCGGCCAGCCTGAAAACATTTAGCATTTAGAAACCTTTATTGCGCCAATGAGGGACAGCTGAAACATTAGCATAAGACTCTTGTGCGCCCAATGAGCACAGCTGAAACATTAGCATTAGAATCTTATGCGCCAATGAGCACAGCTGAAACATTAGCATAAGAATCTTATGCGCCAATGAGGACAGCTGAAACATTAGCATAAGAATCTTATGCGCCAATGAGGACAGCTGAAACATTAGCATAAGAATCTTATGCGCCAATGAGCACAGCTGAACATTAGCATAAGAATCTTATGCGCCAATGAGGACAGCTGAAATATTAGCATAAGAATCTTATGCGCCAATGAGCACAGCTGAAACATTAGCATAAGAATCTTATGCGCCAATGAGCACAGCTGAAACATTAGCATAAGAATCTTATGCGCCAATGAGCACAGCTGAAACATTAGCATAAGAATCTTGTGCGCCAATGAGGACAGCTGAAACATTAGCATTAGAATCTTGTGCGCCAATGAGCACAGCTGAAACATTAGCATAAGAATCTTATGCGCCAATGAGCACAGCTGAAACACTAGCATAAGAATCTTATGCGCCAATGAGCACAGCTGAAACATTAGCATACGAATCTTGTGCGCCAATGAGGACAGCTGAAACATTAGCATTAGAATCTTATGCGCCAATGAGCACAGCTGAAACATTAGCATAAGAATCTTATGCGCCAATGAGCACAGCTGAAACATTAGCATTAGAATCTTATGCGCCAATGAGGACAGCTGAAATATTAGCATAAGAATCTTATGATCCAATGAGCACAGCTGAAACATTAGCATAAGAATCTTGTGCGCCAATGAGGACAGCTGAAATATTAGCATAAGAATCTTATGATCCAATGAGCACAGCTGAAACATTAGCATAAGAATCTTTTGCGCCAATGAGGACAGCTGAAACATTAGCATAAGAATCTTATGCGCCAATGAGGACAGCTGAAACATTAGCATAAGAATCTTGTGCGCCAATGAGCACAGCTGAAACATTAGCATAAGAATCTTATGATCCAATGAGCACAGCTGAAACATTAGCATAAGAATCTTATGCGCCAATGAGCACAGCTGAAACATTAGCATAAGAATCTTATGCGCCAATGAGGACAGCTGAAACACTAGCATAAGAATCTTATGATCCAATGAGGACAGCTGAAACATTAGCATAAGAATCTTATGATCCAATGAGGACAGCTGAAACATTAGCATAAGAATCTTATGATCCAATGAGGACAGCTGAAACATTAGCATAAGAATCTTATGCGCCAATGAGGACAGCTGAAACACAAGCACAAGCATAAGCACATTTGATTAGCTATTAGGCAATCGCGTTACCCTTTCCCAGTCCTTCTCAGTTATTCGAGCAAACACTCTAATGTATTGCGGTGCGATCACTTATAACAAAAACATTCTTTTTCTTCTACAGAAACCTGACAAGTACGGCGATGGTTTCCAACATTGTGCATATGGCGGCTGGTCTGGATGGGCAAACGATCTTGATTTTAATAAAGTATTCCGAAAATGTGATAAAAGAAGTAGAAATTCAGAAAGAGGTAACCCCGGCGGCAATGGAGGAAGAGGAGGAAATGCTGGAACTCCAGGTAGGAAAGTTAAAACTTGTAGGCAAATTCGAAGGACAATTAATACAAGGAATCCGAAGGCGGAAGCACCTTCGTTGTAACTTCGAGCAAATTATGGAATAGTATCCCTTTATAAATACGGAAAGCGGACACGATTGCATGCATGTTTTAAACACAATCTGTGGAGTAGGACTTTTAGACAACTTTTAGAACATCTTAAGGTAAAGTCTCAATTTATATTTTTACTTAATTATTTATTTATTTCGGTATTTTTTTAATTTTTTTTATTTATGTAAACTATACTTTACTTAGTTCTTTAATGATATAGTTTCTAGTTTTTTTAATCGATTAATTTCTAGTTTTAGCTTGTTATATAGTATATATATTATATTATAAAATAACTGTTATGAATCTCGCGTTCTGATTGGTTGGATGCGCGTGCTTTATGAGAGCACGCAGCACGCGCGCGCACTTTCAATTTCGTCATTCCTGTAATTTGTATTTTATAAAAGAAATAAAAAACTTGCTTGCTGTGCTGTGTGCAGATATAAAGCACTTGGGGATTGGCAGAACACTCCAGAAGTGTCGAGAAGCACTCCGCTACGCGTCGTGCTTCTCCTAACACTTCTCTCGTGTTCTGCCAACCCCCGCGTGCTTTATGACGGCACACAGCACGCGCGCGCGTTTCCTATTTCTTCAGTAGATATATTTAAATTTTGAGGGCCATAAGTTTATTAGCGTTGCTATTCCGTGCTACCCTCGTAAAATAGTCTTCATTATTATTATTATTATTATTATTATTATTATTATTATTATGACCTCGAATCAAAAATATAATAAATCATTTGATTGTTCCGATTTTTTTTTCACCTTTCACTTTTTATCTAAATTGGGCTCCATGTGGAAGTACATAACGTCTGAAGTCAAACATTCAACTCCCTTGTTCACTCGAGTACAAAATCGCAGTTTGATAATTCAGTATTTTTTAAATGATCCCTGATATTTTCTGCTCAATGCCAATGTTCGTTTGTTGTGAATATTTACTTCAGGAAAAGGTGGGAATGCTGGAGGTGTTACTCTGCGCTACAGAAATTTAAACGGACGTGTAAAAGCCAAGGCCTGCGCGGGGATTGGAGCCGATGCAGCCACTAATGGACAAGGTGGAAAAGGTAAGTCAAGCTAGTAAGTGTTTGGGTTGGCAAATAGCTTACTTTTGTTTCATGGAATTTTTTTAAAAAGAAATGTCAGCGAGAATAGAGGTTCCATGGAACATCATTCTCGTTCCAGGGCCTTGCGCTCTTGAACTTTGCCGAGAAAGGCTCGGGGCGAATCCAACTACCACTGTTTTCTAATTGGCTATTACAACAATGAAAAGCTGCTAAAACAATAGTACCGGAACGACAAAAAGCTGATTCCTGCTTTTGGATTCGCCCAGAATAGAGGTTTTGCACCATCACTTGCCGGCAGCCATGTTAGATGGCAGAACAATAAAATCCCTTTGCTTTTGGGAATTGAATTCTTTCTTATGTAAAATGATTGTATTGTTCCTGCCATCTAACATGGCTGCCGTCACGTGATGGTGCAAAACCTTAATTGGCCTTTACCCAAAGCACAATCTGGAAGAAGACGTTGTAATGATCGTAGAACCGAAAACTAAGCGAGGAGAGTGGCCAATTATAAAGTTTTAGTGTATTCATAACTCAATATGACATGGGTTTAAAATCACAGGAGGAAACGGCGGGGCAGGAACACCAGGAATAAACTGCGATTCTAAGGAAACCACCAGATACACCGCACAAATACGGATATTTAGTTGTCGTAAGACCGGAAAAGTATCAGCCTCCAGAGGAAAAAATGGTGGGAAAGGAGCACCAGGATCAAGTAAGGGAACTAGCCATTCTGAGGTTGAGGCCGGAAAAATACAATACAATACAATATGATATACTGTAAGGGAACAAGCCATTCTGAGGTTGAGGGGAAAATACAATAAAATACAATACGAGATACAGTAAGGGAACAAGCCATTCTGAGGTTGAGGGGAAAATACAATAAAATACAATACGAGATACAGTAAGGGAACTAGCCATTCTGAGGTTGTGGGAAAAATACGATACGATACGATACAATAAAATACCTATTACAGTTTCCTAACTTACAGCCCTGAACAACAAAAACGACGAATAATAATAATAATATTATTAATAAAAATATAGAGATAAATAATGACATAAATATACTATCTACAAATACTACGATATTGATTGAACATATAAAGACAGCAAAAAAAAATTAATTTGCAAACGAAAACAGAGCATTCGTAGATTTTTTTCACTCGTGTCAAACCTATACTTTAACTAATAAATACACCCTCCCAAAAGAGAATGAAATAAAAAAATAAAATAACCTCGTAAATAATTTTTTTAAATGGCTTTTAGCTCCTAACAGCAAAGGACCAGATGGCACCATCAGTAAATCTTCTATTAGTAAATCAGAGACCATAGATACAGCAAGCAAAGAAGGTTTTCCAGAAGATCTTCTTCTCATCATAAGAAGAAAAGCAGTGGACTTGTTGCTAGGAGACAGCAAGAATCAGGAGGGTAGAGACGCATTACAGTTTCTTGTCGACATAACGACAGGAAGAGCTGACGTCGAATATATTATGAAAGGTGAGCGCACGGCTATTTGAACTGAGCAAAACGTTAAAAATACTAAGTTAGCGTTACATGATAGTATAAATTAAAGAAAAGAAAAATATGAAGCTACTTGCAAAACGTTAGTTTTCACAAAATATTCCATTTCATTTGCTTTAGATGCCCAAAGAAAACTTGCTTTTCTGGGTCAAGACGGTTTTGACATTTTTGGAAAGAACCGTCTCTTTGCCCCTCTAATAAAGTGGGAATCACTTGAAGAAGACGTAAACAGAATAAAAGACGCAGCGAAAGCATACGAAGACGCCTTCACGAATGTTATGGATCAAGTAGAGAGGGAAGAAAACTTTCAGAAGGTATACAAATGCCGCTCTGCAATAAACTTTTCTATCCAACCGGCAATGTTGCTTTGCGATGTTGTCGTCTCTGACCCTTGTTGGTTTCGGTGCAGAGCACGAGTATTTTGTTCTCTTTCCGAAGAGGACTCCAGAAACGATGGAACTGAAGGAGTTAGCCCTGGCCTGGCAGTAGGATTACCTACGCATGTCAGATCTTGTATATAAGCACGACGTATTTTCCAAAACTGACAACAACGAAAAACAACAACAATCAATGGGCTTTTCTCACGCGGCAGCCATGTTGTTTTTTTTTTTTTTTTTTTACGGCAGCCAGGCAGCCATGTTGGTTTGAACAATAGATTCTAACACGCGTCGCCTCGCATTCAAGTCCTTGAGAATAAACTTATGCGGGTTAAACAGGTTATTATTCTCATAGGAGAAAAAGATTAAGGTCGGTTCATAAGTAAATGTGAAGGGTAAGGGTATTTTAGCTCTTCCAATCATTCCATTCATTTGAATTTCACCTTCAATCGTCGCTTCTTTGCAGATAGCGACTGTAATGACCGCCGTATCGTCTAAACAAGTAAATGCACAGAAACGACGTCTTATTGCGGCTAGAGGCATAGACGAAAGTGAGAAAAGAATGTATCTTAAGGTACAGTATTTAGATTCTTGTTCACCACTTTTTATGTGAACGGTCTCAAAAACGAATATAACTTTTGAAGTGTGATTTCAGGGTTCATTTCCTCAAAAAATCTGCTAAAACCAAAACTCGTATCCCCAACTTATCGTCTACATACAACAATCAGAATTCTGTACAATAATTCCTGCTATGAAGACAAAGTTAAGAAAAATCTTCACCAAACTGTTTTTAATTGTGGACCCGGAAGTCACTTATTCATACCCTACTCCGACGAAGGACTAGCGTCCGAAACATCAGTAAGTTTTTTCATCTTTTCACGGCCTAAAATTTACCCTTTTATCATTACTGTTTCATTAATACCTTATTGAGTGACGTCACACTTAAAAGCTCCCAACTTGGTAGTTGATGAATAACGACCTTTCGACTAAACTAACACCAGCTCTTGTCGACTTTTCGGTCAGCTCTTTCCGTTTAAAAATGCTAACATCCTCGTTCTCAGTGCTTCTTCCGTTTTCAAGAACAACTGGAGGGCCTAGGCCTGGTGACATACGAACGGGATGGACCAGATTCTCTGCACGTTGAAACTGTGCATGGAGTTAATATGTTAAGAATTTCTCAGCCCACTAAGGATATTTTTGAAATTTAGTTTCAAAAAAACCAAATCAATGTTCCATCATAGCAGTTTAGATGCTTTTTATCTTCTTCTCAAAAAAGGATAGATCTGTCTTTATATCTTCAGGTGAAAAAAGTGATAATAGAGAGTTTTTAGATTTAGATTTAGATTTACAAAAGAGTATTTGCGCTTGGTGAGAAGGTTTGTAAAAGGTAAAGTAAAATAAATGAAAATTATGAAAACGTGGTCACGTTTGCTTTTGCGGGGAGAAAAAAAATCAATCTAAAACTCTCTAAGACGACGATCATAAGCGTCGCCGTTTACTAGACTGCACGGGGTCGGACAATAAGAAAAAAGTGGCAAGATGATCCAGCACTAAAAGGACAGCCAACCTCTTCTCCAGAGGTATATCCTTTAATTAACCTTTGCCTATATTTTTGTTTATGCAGACCATCACAGAATCAGAAGTACAGATGGATAATACTCTTATAAGAATTTCCTCATTATTGAAAGAGGCTCAAAAAACAGCGAGTGATAGGTTATCCAAACAACAATTTATGGCAATGCTTCAGGGTATTTCAGGGTTTGCTTCCGCCATATTTGACAGTGCTACATCTGCAGACTCCAAAGGCCCATTTGCCTACATTGACACAGCTATTGATATTGCCCAACACGATGCCAATAAGCCTTGTCGCTCGGCTCTTAAATCCGTTCTTGCAAGTGCCAAGAAATGGCTGACTTTTGGAAAATACAAACCACGTGAGGATGCAAGTGAATTGGACTTTGACAAAGTAGAAGTTAGCTCAGTTCCTGATATGATGAAGGTACCATGCAATGTTTTGTCGTGCCATTTCTCAGGGTTACGCATAATACTAGAGAGAACTTTTAGTATGACTGTGTAAAGCTCACGGCAAGAACACGGTCGTGACACGGCAAGGCATACGCCAGACAAATCACATCTAATTGACGGAAATTAACTATCCATCCAATCAAACCCCCGAAACACGGCATGAACACGGCGTGGACACGGTCACGCCAATGTCACGGCACTGCCAGACCAATCACATTGCGCGAAAAAAATCCATACTTTCCTGTTCAAATCAAGGTGCCGAGATCAGAGGTCAAACTCAATTCACTACATTTTGAAATAAGAAGTTAAAGCTATGCCAGTTTGAGTTTGTTTATGGTTGGTCCAAATCGTTCCAATGAAGGTCAAATGATGCAAGGAGATCATAAATCTCAATTACTATTTCATTTTCATCACAGTTTCATCTTAACCATATATGATTACGTCTCAGAATAGTTTTCCACCTTTGTTTCTAATTCTTGTTTTATTTTGTTTGTATTAAGGCCAATCTGGAGATGAACAAAGAGAAGTTTGCTGCTGACCTGGTATGCCTGCTGGAGGAGGCTTCTAGACCTCGTGACGTTGCCGGCCTTAAGGCGGAAATTGAGTCCTATTTCATTTTGGGCGCTGCTCGCATCGACACGATAGCAAACGTTATGGACCTTGACAACACTATTGGGGGGCACAATTTTGATATCCCACTGCTAGATCAGACAGAGAAAGCAATAAATAAATTAAGCGAGCTACCAGGTATGAAAGCAAGTCAGTCTCTTGACTGAGACAATAGATATTAAGTTATATTAGTATTTTTACATTTTAAGTGAATATGCTTTACATCCAAGCGAGACGAACGGTGAAATTTGAATAATCGTCCGAAGTGTTTAAAAAAGTCTCTATCATTGCAAGCTCACAGTTCGTCTCGCTTCGATGCAAATGCACGGCTACCTTTCAAGATGGGGACTATTGTGTTTTTATTGTTGTCATTGCAATCTAGATGCCTCTATAACGAACAGACTTCGGCAGACCTTCTTGGAAAATCTGCTCGGTACTTACAAAGAACTGGAACGGTCGTTAATGGAAAATATCTACGAGCTCCAGAAAGCCCTTGGTTTCCGTACACTCTGGAATCTAGATAGTGTCATGAGCTCGTTCCAACGCATCGCCTCAGAAAGTGCGCTGGGCACCGGGCAACTTAATGGTGCAGTCGAACTCTCAAAAGTACTTGAAAAGATAAACGAAATCACAGCGAAGGCCAAACGGTGTTTCTCAAATGAGAGATACGCAACTAACGTTCAGAAATGGAGTTTCGATAATGTCAAGAACAAACAGGTAACCGTCAAGTATGTAGTCTCCCTCGCATCCGTTTTCAGTGTCGGTCGTCACGCAACGTTGCGTGACGACCGACACTAAAAACGGTTGCGAGGGAGACTATCAAGTATGTGGTTGATTCATATCATGAGATGCCAGCATATCATGGGAAAGGACACCCAGTTATAGTTGCTCCCTCCTATATTTAAATTGCTATATTTAAACAATATGCAAATTAACTTATATATAGATATATTGATATATTTGAGTTTTGCAGAATGTTTTGCGAATGGCTGTACACACACACACACACATATATATATATATAAGAGAATGTTGTTTAATTTTCAGATGTTTGAGGAAATACAAAATGGTTCCACGAGATTCAGTATAGGAGAGGATCAAATTTGTGACACGTGTTACAATGCGCGGCTCCTAAAAGTACGTATGCTATAAAGTACATAGTAAATTTGAGAGGGCCAACTTGGCAAATTTGTAGTGCTATTTTAGCCCAGGCTAGAGCCAAAATAGAACAACGCCATTTTGGCCCCACAGAAGACATTTTGATATGGGTCTATCAGTACTGTTTTGGAACTCTCAACTAGGTCAAATCAGGGGGAAAATCCATATAAGGGGCTTAAACAGTCCCAAAATCAGAGCTAAAAAATGGCCCCTACCGGTAGTGCCAAAAATAGCCCTACTTAAGGAGGCCACTATATGGTAAAAATTTTGGCCCCATTTTTGGGGTCAAAACCACCCTATCCGATTTACTAAGAAGATATAACTAGCTAAAAACTAGTGTGAGCTGCGTCGGTGTTTCTAGTGAAACAGTAATGATGAAAAGGTAAATTATACACCGTGAAAAGATGAAAAAACTTACTAACGTTTCAGACGCTAGTCCTTCGTCGGAGTACTATAATTTACCTTTTTATCATTACTATCCGATTTACTGTGTAGTCTCCTCCGCCATTAGTTTCGGTTCCAGATCCTCACGGGCCCGTGAGGATATGGGACCAAAACTGAATGACGCCTATGGAGGAGCCGACGTTACTAAACTCCTAAATACTTTGGGATCAAAACCATGGAAAATATTTACATGCAAAAGGTTTCAAACCTCAAAAGAAGACTACTATTTTGTCTTGACCCAAAATTAGGCTAGAGTTGATTTCATATACACTGCAAATTCATAGCTATACTTGTAGTATACGTAACTGTAACCATAGCTACCGCGTTCTGATTAGACTATTATTTTAACAGATGTATATTGAGCTCGATGGTCCTGAGGCGCAACCTGAAAACGTTTGGGATAAGGTCAGGCTTAACGTCCGCCACTTAAGCAGAGCTTATTTTCGCGCGGGTGATGGCCAAATACAGCAATACCATACCCCAATAACAAATTTCAGGAAGCTTATTTTTGACCGCTATGAAATCAGCAATAGGAAGAAGTGCCGGGAAAGTAAACAAAACCCTAACCAATCTGGTGAGTAATCCTTTAAGCTAAAATAAGTTAAAGTACTTTGAATTTAAATGTGAATTGTGACATGATAAAGGTATTTTTAGGAATATAATTTAATAGGAAAGCTAGTTGTAATATAAAAGACAGCGTTTCGCTGTCATCTCGAGACAACATCATCAGGTCTAATGAAAACTGTAAACTCTACCTCCTTTAGCTATATTTACATAGAGTAGAGTTTACAGTTTTCATTAGACCTGATGATGTTATCGAGATGACAGCGAAACGTTTTCTTTTACAACTAGTTTTCTTTTGAATTGTGATTCGCCAAGCAATTGTTTGGTGTTTAATTCATAACTACGTACCCTGGATAAACAGGTTGTGCACTTAGTAAATGATAATAATAAAGAATGAATATTAGTATATGTAATAGGACTCCATGCTGTCCAATTAAGAAATAATTGGACGAGGAAAATTCCGAGGACTTCCAAAATTGGATGAGGCCGTAGGCCGAGTCCAATTTGGCAGTCAGAGGAATTTTTCGAGTCTAATTATTTCTTGATTGGGGAGCATGAAATCCCATTACCTATTAATTATATAGCTGCCTAATTAATCCCATATCAACAAGGCCTGTCCAATTAAGAAAATAATTGGACAGTTACCTATATGGGATTAATGAGAAGCTGTATAATTAATAAACAGTAATAATGAATTATATAAGTAAATAATAATAATAATAATAATAATTTTATTTAAATAAACCTTAATAGTCAATGCATGTCTTAATAGAAATAAAAATACACTCGCTCCAAAGCTACTAAAGTTCCAGTGCTAAATATTTTAAGATAATGATAAACAAAAATAAAATGAAAAACTATTAGGATTTAAAGTTCATAAGTCTCAATGCCATTATAATAACATATAAATATTTTTTTAAATAATAGAATTCAATTAACTATTAATAATAATAATAATAATAAAATTCATAATAACGTTAATAAAGAGATTATGAATATAAAATAACAAATATATGTACAAATTACTTATTTATCGATAAAAACATATTTGTGAAATATAAATTTAAAATAATTAAAATTTAAAAATGAATAAATAAATGAAATAAAATAAAATAATAATAATTAGCTTCATTATTTATAATAATAATCAACATTAATATTATCGATATCATCATCGTCATCAACAGTAAATTTCCTTTCGGGCTAGTCGCGTAGTCGCGGAGCCGGTCAGCGACAACGTTTTTTCAAAAGACTGTATATACTTATTTCAATAAAGTTAGTCACCAAAAACCTAGAAAGCTGTGATCGCTGAGAATCATGGGAAATATTTCATATTCAACAAGTAAAGCTTTTGACACAAACTGCAGCAGTTGAGGATGCTCAGAGGAGGTAAACTTGTAACTGGTAGAAGATCTCAAGTCCATCAACAGTTATCAAGCGCTTGAAACATGTAAAATGTATCTACCCATAATCCTTCCGGTCTCAGCTTTGTAGCTTTTCAGGTGACTATTTTCATAGGTTTTATGGACATAAATAACAAATCTCCTTTCAGGGTCTAAATTCTGCGTGGAAAAGGACGATTCTCGCTTGGAACCTATGTGCAGCCACTCATTAAACGGTGCCTCGGTCAATGGTCTGATGATGGGAAAGGATGAATGTACAAGCCCGTCTGGCTTTTACGAGCTCAAGATCCCTGTTGACAAAACGTTGTCCTGCACGGATACTAAGATGCGAAACACCAATTGCAAAGATCTTGATGTAAGTCAAACCAGTATACGTTGTACACTAATGGACTACACTCTTTGTCAAGTTTATTTATCTTACAAATTTCAGTTTCCTTGTGACCACTTTTTTTGTGTGATTATCGTCACCATTATGAAGGGGAATAAAACAAAAGAAATGATAGCGATTTTAGGATGAATAATATTTTTTGTTTTTGTTTCATTCTTCTCGCAATCGGCCAGTTGTCGCCTTTTTAATTGCGTTCACTGACATTTCTTTCTTTTTTCCTATTTTTCCAGCTATCAAAGTTCACTAAAATGAACGTTTGGTTTTATTACATTTACTGGTCAAATGCTTACCCTAAGGATCCGAATGACCCCATATGCAACATCCAAAAGGATTCAAATAAGAGTCATTGATTGGAAACATCAAAAAGGAACGCCCTGGATGACCGAGATACACTGAAATGTCAATCCCCATGGTTTGATCTGCATGCATATTTTAGTTTACTGATAGATAACTAACACAGAATTAGCATGCAACACGGGGGATAATCACAATCACGATTCAAATAAAAGTAACATTGCAGCAGAGAAGTCTTTAGTGTCTGGCTATATTTACTTGAACGTCACCATATTACAATGGTACGCTCTTTTAGTCCCCCACACATGAGTGCTATTGTGAATTCATTTCAAAAAAGAACATTCATCGATTACAGTAAATCGATTCATTTATTATATTATTATTATTATTATTATTATTATTCATTATTTGAGAATTTGCCCGAAGGCTGTGCATAAGTCCTCTTCGCGGAACAATTCATCAAATTCCAGCTACTTAAAAAAAATAACTTTAACCCACCCCACAATACGCCTATCCCTCATTCATTGTTCTACCTCCCTAGTTACTGTAGCTACGTCGGACAAACTAAAATGTGTTTTTGATATACACAGAATGGAACAGACACCGATTGCTGAAAATTGTAAATGCCAGTCTTAGAATCAATGCATTCTAAAGATACATTAAGAAAATAATCGATAAATACTAAAAAATCTTATGAATTCGAGTAGGCTGATCGTACATTCTTTATTCCATTGGGAAAACTACCCATCGTTTGGGTGGACACTCAAAGTCGGGATCGGTCTATTAACTCATTCATTCAAGACATAACAGCATTGCGTATTTAAGGAACACCAATCAACGCTACTATAAACTTTTGGTGGGTTCACTTTTGGTCAGTCAAAATAAGAAATTTAGCCAGAAAAAGCAAAAACTGAATTATAAAGTTGATTTTACCAGTTTAACCAGTATTTTTTGCGTCGGCTACAATACGAGTACAAGGAAAACTGATGGTATTGCTGGCTTCCAACCATTCCCAAGAGAATTAAATAACAAAAGACACGGCGGCCATGTTGGAGGATATAACAAAAGAATTCATTGACAATTCTTTTGTCAAGCTCCTCCAACATGGTCGCCGTGAAAACCATCAATATGGTGGTTTACGCACCAACGTACAAAACGGTTGTTAGAACCCAAAACCTTTTTGCTGTGTTTTGGGTTTTTGCTGCGCTATATACAAGATACAGTTTGGTCATTGTATAAAGTCGCCTTCTGGGTTCCGCCAACTTGGAATTTCACTATGATATTGCTAATCGTGTAAGCGCAGAAGTGGGGGAAGGAACGGGATTAAGGCATACTTTCTGCTTTCATGTACGACAGTCGAGTGTATGAGTATGACCGTGAAAAATTACTGCATGCTGCATGGTCGCGGTATGCAACTGACATGTGTTAAAAAACCACAGTGCGCAAAGTTTCTGTTCGTCTAATCAGAGTGCTGCGGGACAGGACACCGCAACGATCATGGCCCTTGGCGAACTGTGCGTCTTAAACTATCATAAGAAAATCTGTTGTACGTTATAGGTACTCACCATGCCATGGTGTGTGTCGGGGTGATGGATACTCACTCCAGTCAGTACAATGGTGGTTGATCCTGAGGAAAATGAGAGCAAAATATATATTAAATATTTTTTCTATTTTTAACTTGAAAATTTCAAAATATATTTCCTACTTTGAAAATAAATATTAACTAGTGAAAATTAAAAGTTTTTATATTTCCATTTTTTCCCATTGTATAGTTTAAAATAAAACATATCCAGAAAGATATTTCAACACCAGCTGCAAGTTTTCAAGCAACTACAATGAAATTTCATATTTCCGTTTTATAATAGTCATTATTGGGGTTCCTGTGGTGAAGTACCCAGTCCTACATCAACCTTTTCTCCTGCTAAAAGCTTGGGTTTATTTTGCTTCGTGGATACAAAAAATTCTTCAACTGCAACGAAATTGATTTACAGCAATTTTCTTTGGTATTTTATAAAATCGCTAAGCATTTTGATGATAAATTAACGCTTTTCACTTTAATATATCATTGTTGGGATGAATGAATCTGAAAGCGAAGAAGAAGAAGTCGGAAGGAGGAGAACAAACACTTGGGATTCAAATCAGAAGGAAGAGGAATTAGTACCAGATAAAGTTGTAAAAAAGATAAAAAAAGATATTTTTGCTGCAGATCTTAAGATTAGTGTATTTGTATGTGCATTGGAAAGCTATCGGTATGACAGTGTGTTGAGGCCTTTTCCTCCAGTAGGGTTAAGAGATGATGGCACCAAAGACGTACAAAAATTGGTTAGTCAGACATGATTTATAAGTTTGTTATAATTTATAATGTTAGATAATTAACTCTTATTCTAGCCTATGCTGTGATTATAGACATGATATAATTTCCCTCATATTCAGGTTTGAAATACTTTGATAACAATGTAATTTATGGGGTTGTTTTAGTTGCATAGCTGGACCAGTACAAATAATACAAGCTGTCAATATTCCTTCTTTGAACTTCATGGCTAACATTCTAGTGCTATTAGATTAGAAATGTTATGAATGTGAAAAACTTACACCAATTCTCTATCAGCACCATACTTTTGTTTCATCCCTTGCTGTTGTGCAGTCCATATTGCATTGTATGTGTATTGGGTTGTATTTTGATCATTGTTCTTTCCCATGTCAGACCCAACTTTGCAACTCTTTGCCAAAACTTTCAACACTGGTGAAAGGAGATCAGTCCATATCGGATGATGCCTGGGAGCTTCTAGACTGGATAATGAATAAGACATTTGATATCACAATGCTGGATAAATCAATGGTAAATATTGTATATCCTGGTTTCTTTCTTTCCAAAGTTTTTTTAATTATTTCTCCCTTCTCCCTCTATCCATATATCCATCCATTCTTCCATTTATCCCTTTTCCCTCTATCCATCCCTCTCTTTATCTATATGTCCATCCATCCATTCCATCCCTCCATCTATTTTTGCATGCATTCATTCATTTATCCATCTATCCACTTAGCCCTACTTGGAGACAATGTGCATAAAATGGAAAATGTTCTTAATAATGTCTGCATAAATATAAGTGATAAGTCGGCCTAAATGAAATTAGGTATACATTTTCTCTCCTAGTTTAAGGAAATTGAAAAAAGAACAGGCCAACCAAGCTACAGTTCAACCCAACCAGATTTTATATTTGAAATTGAATACAATCAAGACAATGTTCTGAACAAAAGGTTCCTTGAGTTGGCTGAACATTATGACATATTATATGCATACCATGGAAGTGCGCCTGATAATTTCCATTCCATTCTACATAACGGACTACACAGTCATCTGAATAAGGTATTATATGATTATAACAATGCAGGGCCGTAACCAGAACTTTTACAGGGAGGGTGCACATCGAATAAAATCGGGCCATTGACCATTTCTTTTAAGAAAACAAAGCCAAAAAAAAGGGGTACCTGAAAGAAAGCAGAACCAAAAAAATATATATATAAATAAAAAAAGGTAACCAAAAGACAAAAGAAAGCAGAACCAAAAAAAAAGGAGATGGATGAGCAGACCTTAGGCTTTTGTGGGGGGGTGCACGTGCACCCTGTGCTCCCCCCTAGTTATGGCCCTGTAATGGCGTTTTACTGTGCACTCTGATTGGCCAAATAACATCTTAGATGGGAGGATCTAAAATGCACTCATAATTTCTTTTTCCAGTGTGAGGAGAGATTTGCACATTCATATGAAAAATATAAAATTTTTTAAATTGATTTGTAAAAAGGTTCTATTATTCTACCATCTAACATGGTAATTGGCTCTATTATTGTGATCATGTGGAAAACCTCTACAAGGTTTTTGTTCTGTTTAAAATAAACAATAATTGTTGGATGAGGTTGAGCATGTAAATTATCAAGATCAAGATCTGCCGAAGCAGTAGTCTTTGAAATTTGATATCAAGCAAAAGCCAAATTCAATAATTGTTATATATTTTGTTAATTAAGAATGAAGATTTAATTTTGCTTTTGAAAAAAATAGTAAACATATTTCAATCTCCATTGTGACCTTGAGTGAACTCAACATGATAAATATATTATCTGTAGATGACTACTAGTTTTAGAACTACAATCTTCTGCAAAATAATATGTGCCACCTAGTTTTTTGGAGAACCATCCCCCCTCGTCCCCCGTAGCAATGTTGTCTCGCATGCATTTTATCAGCCAACCGCTTCACAGTGTAGAAAACTTCCTTGGGCATCATTGCTAGGGGGAAAGGGGGGAAAGTGGCACATTTTTGCAGAAGATTGTAGCTTGGACTGCGTCGGTGTTTTTTAGTTGAACCAAATGTGTCGTAGTAGATAATTTTATCACCGTAGGTAAGAAAGATAGTAGACTGACGTTTTGGACATTTAGTCCTTAGTAGTATAGGGGATGGGGGTTCCAGCGCAACGACCACATGAGGATTACCCGCCTAAGGTACCTCCTGAGATTTACACCAGTTTTACCCGCATCCCGTGCTGAGGGTTCCAGCGCAACGACCACCGGAGGATTACCCGCCTAAAGTACCTCCTGAGATTCGTACCGCGATTACCCGCATCCCGCGTCTATGTAAGATATGTTAGTCTATATATGGAGTGCGAAGATTGTAAAGAGTTTGTTTTTGACTTCTGTATAAAGTGCTTAAAACCCAAGTTTGTACCTACTAAGCCAAATAAGTATATTTGTTGTGGTAAAAAAATGCAAATAGAAGACGACACGTCAGCACAGTGTTACGAGTGTGGTAAGAATATTCGTAATGCCGTACCAAATGCTACCAGAGAGCAGTATTACGCTAATGGAGGCCGTAAGAAGACCCCATACAAAAGAATAAAATACTTCAGAGACTGGATGAGTTACATACAAGGTCATCAGCCAGTATATTTAGATAACGAAGTAATGGAAAGAATTATAGGCCACTTAGAAGAGCCAACGCCACAAAGCCTGCGGAAAACGCTAGAAAAATTAAAGCTAGGGAAGTATTATAAAAGTATCCCCTATCTTTTGTCTGAAATTACCGGTAAGTCTATTCCTGAGGTTTCTGATATGACAAAAGCCGAGTGAATGTTTTGTCGGCTGGATAAGGATATTCCTTATTACCCTGATGTAATCTATGAAATATTTTACGAAATTGACCCCAACCACCCCCTGTTAGGATGGATTCCGAGAAAATAAAAATGCAAAACTGGCGTTTATTTTGCCAGAAACCCCACTGGGGAATGCATCGCGCAGAACACCAAGCTATCCCCAGTGGGGTTTTTTTGCATTTTGGGCTTACGGGGCTTATTTCATCCCGCGCCAGAGGCCCTCTAGTACATACACATATATCTTTCTTACGACCCACCAGAGGGTGAACTCCGGACAGCGTCCCGAGACACCCCCTGACTTTTCCAACTTTTCCAATCGCGAAACCCCCCATCGCGGGGTTGAATCGCACTTTCTACCCCTCCCCCCACGGTTGCTGTGAGTGGGGGAGGCTTTTTTTTTTTTTTCACTCACAGCAACCGGTCCAAATGCGTCTACAGCGAGGCTCGAACTCGGGACTTTAGGCCTCCCCAGCCCCAAAGTCCACGATCACAAGCGAACGCCAGACACATCTGGACGCTTATGTATGTGAAAATTATTATATTTATGTCTTACACTCTAATTTGCATATTTTCTAGACTGACGTTCGATATGTAAATAGAATCCCGTCACGCTCTTTTCGAAGCAGATGTTTACTGAGCAAGCTTTCTTTGAAGCTCTTCTTTCGCTTCTTGGTAGATCTTTTTGCGAGATTCCTCGGAAAGATCTTTTACGACTGTTTTTTTATTTCTTATGTCCGACTTTAATTTCTCGTACTTTTCCTCTTCAGCCAGAATAAGCGAGAATTCTACGTCGTCTATCTTTCTGTCACGCAAAGCCTTTGAGACAAGGTCAGTGATAGTATTTACTTTAGCTCTTGACAGAGCTATTGTAGTGTCATGCTTGGATATTTTGCTTGACAACTGTTTCATAATACCCGTAGCAACAGCCGAAATAATACCACAGGCTGCCCCAACGCTGGCCAAAGGAACTCCAACAATTATTCCCGGTCCAGTAAGCGAAGTAGCAACGCCGGAGCCCGTTAACACAACAGATATGGACCCTGAAGTTATCGAAATCTTATGTAGCGTACTCCGGGCTCTGACGTACTTTTTTCTAACTTTTTCATAGTGTTTTGTCTGCCCTTCCAAGTAAGACAGGATTAAGTTTGCTTTATTCAGACGAAAGTTTTCAGCGTTTAATTCGTTAGGTTCCTTAGGAAGTTCAGGATAAAGTGGAGGCGCTGATGGTATAACATCCATTATATATAATGTACGACGCTTTTGGGAATGATATTGAGGAGCAGCCACATCACGACAACCGGGATTACTGGAATTGGAGAGCATTTAGGAAGATGTTTCCACATGCAGACCCCAGTAAGTTCGAAAGAAGACCCGATGGTATTTACTATAACGGCTCTAGGATGTACAGCAACGAGGATTTGAAGCCTACGCTGGTTAATCGAATAGACGATCAACTGAAGCATTCGCCAATGCATAAGCCAACGCCAGCGCCAACGCATGTTGAACCCAGTTGGTCGAAGGAATTATTGCTGGGTACCAGTACTTATCCGATACCCGCAGTTTCATTTGATAAACACCCAAGCTTGGACCTAACGCTGAACATGCGGATTTCTAACAAGCATTCCTTTCCGTTAAAGGTGCGGGATATCTTCGAAGACGTACCCATTATTCATACCACCGCTAAGGAATCTCATGAATGGTTAAGTGGTCCTAACATGCGTTATTGGCCGCAGCAACTAAACTTTGCAGTTTGGTGTGCCACTAGCGGCTGTGGTGTAAGCGCAAGCTTGATGAAGAATTCAATATTTATGTTTCATTTTCACTTCACGGTTAGAAGAATACTGCATGAAATGGGTGTTATTGCGCTGCCGGGAGATGCCACGTTTTATCCAAGGGATAATAAATACAGCGTGCCGGCTTATGATAGACTTTGTAAGGAGTTCGGTGTTGTAGGGAAGGATTTCCGATGCACTGCCGGCGCTAACAATGGTCTGGGGCATATTTGGGCTTATTGGGGGATTGATGGACACGAGCTAAGTGATAAGGAAGTTCATGCGTTGAATCTACGATGGAACACTGGGTATCACAAAGAAACTCACGACAGTAGCACCTTCTTTGAACCAAACGCTAAGACCACTAAGGAAGTTAGAGACGGACCTTTGTTCAAAGACGAGGGCGGTAAGTATGCAGGGGCTAATCCACTGATTATCAAAATTACCAACGACGAGCAAACAAAGCAATATCTTAATTTCATACCCACAGAAGGTAAAGGACTAACCAAAGCCGGCCTTGCCCGTTTAAACCGCAGCATAGAAGCTTACGTGTATTCCATCCTTGGAGCTCAGGTAAACACCCGATCCAGCATAATCGGAAATACGGGCGCCGCAGAAGAAACGCGAGCCGAAGCCTTGATCTTATTTGAAAGTTCAATCTTGGAGGGCGACATTAGCAAGGGCGTACAGCGTTACCAACTAGCCATACAAAATTCTAAGGCGAGGTTGGACTATGCAGTAGCCCCGGGTTGTTGGTTAATGCCTAGTAATTTATCTATAAATGCTGGTTCTGTAGTAGGATACAACAATAAACTTCAACGAGCTACTAAGGATATGAAGTTTGGGGTGAACGACGTGAACTCTGACACTCTTAGGAACATTCCTCACTTCGTAGAGAAGCCAAAAAAGTCACACGAAACGAAGCTACCCACAGTTAAGAAACCATCAAAGAAGGTCCTACCTGCGATACCTGAGGAATATGACCATAACCTACTAAAGGCCGGTCTAGCAGCTGCAAGCATTGGTCTGAGTTATTATATATGGCGATGAACAACCCCTACATGGCTGGAGTAGATTGTGTTTATACGACTTACACAGGTGAGAAAAAATACACACAGGCATCTTGGGTTGATGTTACGGGGATGTCTGTGAATTTGAACTACTCAGGAAAGAAGTTAATCCTTTGTAGCATTTGCATTGGCGCGAGCAGTCATGCTAACGTAGGATTTCGTTTCTGCGACGACAACGGAATACTGCAGCCCATGCGTACGAAAACGAATAACAGGGAGCCTACACATTTTTCCGTAGAGCCGCCAACGAGTAGCAACGAAAATCTTACGACTTGGACTTTTCACATGGTTGCTAACTGCCATGGAAAGGTAAAGCTGCAAATGCGTGTAGATGACACCGGGATCGTTTGCGTGAATAGCATAGAAGATCAAAGAGATGCGACTTATAATCACGCAACCATTAGCACCCTTACGGTGTTGAGTCTTTAAATATATGAATCCACATGTAAAGGAGGATTCGTTTTTCTTTCTTCTTGAGGAAACCTTGTCCTATGGTGATGTATGGTATGATACCGGTATACAGGTAAAGGTTGGAGGCCTTGGTATGATCATATGCACCATTAACATTAGTGCGCTTAATGACTGCAATGCTGGGTTTAGAATCGTCGATGAGAATGACCATCCATTGCTACCCTACAGAGAAAGAGATGATAATAGACATTCGACGCATTTTACGTTTGAATCTCCGCAGACGTCATTCGAGAACAAGTCGCTGGTGACTTTTCACATGATAGCCAACTGTCAACACGCGAGGCTACATATTCGCCCAAGCGATCGTATCTCTGATCGCCAACTCGGTGCGGTTGGAATGAATACTAGTTATGGGAGTGATGTTAGTCCACAGGATGCTATTTGGAATCATAAGTCTATTTCTACTATGACTGCCATACCCTTGATACCAAATTATCAAGGCGGCGCGAATACTATCTTTACTTATCCCCAGTCGAGGACGCCTCGGGCGCCCGACGACGATAAGCCACCAGTAATACACAAGGATAAGATTAACCCTTCATCTTCTTCAAGAGTACCACGCCAATAGCGACGACCAAGATCCAAATGTTATTCCCCACGAACTTCAACAGTTCTCCGCCGGCCCTAAGTGCCAAGGAAACGACCGAACCCAGCAGCCCAGGCAAACCGGCTGCCATCTTTTTTCCTAAGGTCGTTAGTCCATTACCTAATTTTTTTACGCCTGCGCCTGTAGCCTTAAGCGCAGAAAAGATCACACCTACTACGCTTGAAATAGCGACCGCGAATGCCAGTGGAATACCATACTTCAAAAGGGCTCTTTTTACCTTTTCCTTGGTGGTAAGCCCCAATTCTCTTTCCAGGTTTTCCTTTTGCGCATGTAATTCTGCAAGGCGCTCCTGAAGAGTCTCTACTTCCTTTTGAGCAGCTTCCCTTTCCTCTTCGGGGCGAGTTTGATCTGCAACTATTTCCTGCTGCCGCTCTATTTGTCCCTCCAGGTCTTCGATAGCCTGATCTCTTTGCCGGATTTGCTCTTCTTTAGCATTGATTTCAGCAACCAACTGCCGCCGTTCCTCTAAAGAGTTAGCTATGGTGGTACGTAAGTTCTTAGCTTCTTCCTTGTTTATGTCTAGGTCTTGCAAGGCAAGTTCGAAGGCCTTTTGGGCTTGGTCCCTATCACGTAGGGCTTTGTTTCTTTGTTCTCTCATTTCTATTATTCTTTGGTTCTTGTCGTCAACTTCTCTCTTTTGAGCATCAAGGAGTAGTCGGTTTTGTCGCATATAATCTGCTTCCCTTTCCTCCATCGTTTCTTGTAGTCCCTCAACGCGCTTTTCTAGCGCGACCTTTTCATTCAGGGTTTCCAACCTTTCTAACATGCTTCTAGTGGCACGCTGGAAGCCTTTTAATCTTGAGACGTCACCCCTAACTTCACCATCTTTATCAAAAAGGGGTTGTGGTTTCGTCCAGCGGTCTTTGTCAGGATATCTCAGGTCCTGGACGCTTATGAGGACTTTGTTTCCGCGTTCTGTGAGCCTTACGTCGTCAGCATCGAAACGGGAATAACGCTCATTTAGCTCTTGCATTGCCCACTCTACAGTTTCCCGCGCGGTTGCTTCACCCATGTTTTGAAGCTCCAAGTACTCAGGGATGGGTTTGCCGTGGTGTCTTGATTGCCACATGCGATTTAAGGTGGCCTTGACGCTTTTCCATCTACTACCATATTTATCGTGTAAGGCTGCGTCGTAGATTAAGGGGTCGGTTTCCGGGCCTTTAGTCCATGCGTCGTATTCTTCGTCGTTAATATCGACTTGACCTTCTTCGGTAAGGGGATCGAAATCCGTTCCTTCTACTTCCATTATATATGATAAGCTCAAAGTTAAACCCCAATATATTACCTAAGCAGGTTGGCGGACTGAAAGCAGAACGCACCTTTCACCGGGTTACATTCACGCCTTCTAGCGCAAAGCCTGGAGAAACGCTGTACGTAGGCGTACCCCGCCTAACAGATAACCTAGTGTTGGTTCCTGGCACCCTGGCGTTAAGGTTTGATTTGACGGTGCAACCTACCACCGCAGATGAAAGGATTATCGTTAACAACCTTGGTCGCAACATCGTTTCAAAGATGCGAGTAAAGTTTGCCGGGGAATCCCTCTTAGACTTAAACAACTATGACTTATACACCACTTACAAAGATCTGTGGTTGACTGCATTCGAAAGGGCACAAAAGATAGAGCAGGGTATTGGTAGCACAATCTTACGTAAGGTTAGGACTCCTACCAAGACACAACCTACTGACGGCAGCGGAGAAACCGCAGTGGCAGATGCAAAGGCCATTAAGACAGCCTATGGTACTAAATACGTAATACCATTGGACTTTGAGGCTATTACCAGCCACGGAGTTTATTATCCTAGACAGTTGAGTGAGTTGCAGTTTGAAGTGACCTTAGCCAACATAACTAACATCATTGGCGGGTTAAGCACTGCGTTGTCGGGAAGTATTCATCCATATGCCATTACCAACCTGGAATTGCAGTATGAAACCATACATTCCGAAGATTTA
Organism: Actinia tenebrosa; assembly: GCF_029948245.1. Lineage (NCBI taxonomy): Eukaryota > Metazoa > Cnidaria > Anthozoa > Actiniaria > Actiniidae > Actinia > Actinia tenebrosa. The sequence goes on along the minus strand of NW_028292569.1, from coordinate 24,342,196 downwards.
GCACGTAGCGCTGGCATGGAATACAGCTCCGGAAAGGCTTTCTTGTACGACCACGCGGTAATGTACAAAACCTTTAGTTTCCTGGATAAGACAGACGCGGTAATTACTCAGAGCATTAATTTACCGCGTCGTAGTCTTACGGGGCTGATGTTGGTATTTATCAAACCTTATGAAGCCGGTAAGCGCGACTCTGAAGCCTTTCATAACCCCAACATCACCAACGTCGGGATTAGCATCAATGGAGTTCCAAATAAGGTGTATTCGCAGGGAATGAAGCCCTCAGACATCTACAGGGAAATAAAAAGAAAGTTTGGGGATCAAGTTGCACCCGGCGAGTTCTTTACCGATAAGTATGCACTGTGGATTGACATGCGAACCACCGACGACGAGGATTTACATGGTCAGGGATTGCGTCTGGTAAATACCCAGGACGGTATTACCCTGGAAATCAAGCGTGATGTAAACTCTGGTGCAGGCGACTCAGACAAGATCAACGCATACATCTTCGTGGTGTCTGACGCGCAACTGAGCGTAGAAATGAATCAGCTAAAGAGCGTTGCATATTAATGCGCTGCGCTCCCTCATCCAAGAAAGGATAAAAATATCCCTTACGTATATAATGCTTCGCGTATTCGAAAACAACAACACCAAACTGCAATGCATAGTGCAAGGCGATAAACTTTATTTCAAAGCAAAGTCCGTGGCTGATGCCTTGGGTTACGTAAATTCCAGAAAAGCGGTGTCTGATCACGTCTCAGAGGAAAACAAGGTAACTTTGGGATCTATAAAGGGTGTAAATCTGACTGACACCCTTAATGCGCAACCACATTCCGTTTACATCACTGAAATGGGTCTTTATGAGTTAATATTCGGATCTGAAAAGTCCGTAGCTAAGGAGTTCAGAAAATGGGTGTTAGGTGACGTTCTCCCTACCCTCAGGAAAACAGGTAAGTATGAAATAGAGCGGCGCTTTGACAGTCCTAACAAGTTGGTATTCAAAATAGAAAATGAATTTGACCTGCATAAGAAGGTCGTAAACTACATACGTCGATTTCACCCTATCCTACTGCTGGCACCAGGTCTTGGAGAACTACAGGACTCAGCTAGAAAAAGAATAGTATGTTGGCAGAAAGGTTACCAGGCAGGTCAGCCTGACATCTTAGTTCTCAATGCACATAAAAAGCATAATGGGTTATGCCTGGAGTTGAAGACACCTAAGGGTAACGGCGTATTATCCTCAAAACAAAAGGCATTACTCGCACAATACGAAGCAAATGGTTACCTAACTATGGTGTGCAATGATTACGACCTTATATGCAGGGAGATCGACTATTACGCGGAAGGCATTCGTGTACCTTGCCCTTGGTGTGTTAAGGCTTTTAAGACGCAGGAGGCGTTAAGGACTCACCAAAGAATATTTCATAGATATAATGATAGTTGAACAGACACACTGGCGTGAATTAGTTCAAGGTCGTACATACAAAATAAAAAATTACGTCGTTTTCGAAGACATCAGCCGTTTAAGACTGGTCTTGGAATGCGACGGTAAAGAGTGCACGCTATGGGCACCGGACTGCGTGAGGTACGTCCTTCAAGGTGAGGAATTCACACACATACGCAGCTATGGTAAGGTCAGCGGTCGATGGAAGTTCGACGTAGAAAGGAAGGTGGATGCTAATCCTCTTTGCGATTAGAAGTCATCCTCATGAGCGGCTAAGTATTGGTCTGCTACGGCGGACCTCATTTTTTCTGTTATGTTGTAAGCGGATACGGTAATTAAGACACCACCTATGAAAGCTGCTGCTGCAAACATATATTAATGTAATTTCTGCTTATCCCTTAAGTTCTGTTTAATGTAGCGGCGAAAACGACACCATGTAGTCTTCGAATGTGCCTACGGGCTCCACTTTGGGGTACAGACACTCCCAAATGTGTTGACCGCTACGTTGACAACCACAACGATCGCAAAGAGCCTCCCAGTACTCCTGGTTCTCCCAAGGAGTGCCTTCGTATTGGTCGAAGATCATGAAGAGCTCGTCCACCTCTTTTTTATGTCTCGTTAGGCGCCTTGCAGTTTCCTCGGGGCAACAGCGCGATGCTACGTCACCGTGTTCCTCACAGGTAATTTCAACCAAGCGATAGGGGCGACAACGATGTACATGCCAATCGTCTTTAATGTCGCTGTCGCAGCGTGGGCAAATTCCCTTAAGACAAACACGGTGGCGGACATGGTAGTCCAAAGACTGGACACTGCTTAGGTGCTTATTACAGTTACCGCAAAGAGTGTTATCGTCTCGGGTGCGTTTGCAGACGGCATTGTCGATGTGGTACTTCAACGCCTGTGGACTGCTAAAGACCCGGCTACAAATGTCGCAAATAGTGGTAGCTTTAGGGCGCCTGCAGACGTTCCTTTCGACATGGTATTGGAGTCTTTGTCGGCTACTAAAAGATCGATTGCATTCGTTACAGTTCATTATAACAAGGGGAAATAAATGCTTAATAGGCGGTCCTTAGTAATTCATGACCTTGCAAAAGAGTTTCAAACCAGATCTTAATCTTAATTATGTTTCTTTGTTGATGTTAGTCATCAACAATAATTTCTAAAGAAAATTAAGGTAGTCCTTAGAAGCACCATGCAAACGATAAATATTAAAGAAAACTAAGACCATCTTACAGATTCTCTTTCTGGGCGTCAGCTAAAGTTTGCTGTGCTTTAGGATTTGTGGGACACCAATGCCTGACAAAGGATCCTTCAGGGAATACCTTATTACAATGAAGGCAGGTGTATTTTTTACACGGTTTGGATATCGGCGTTTTGGGAGGGATTATGCAGTCGGCAGGTAGTTCACATGTAATACAATCCATATATTGAAGGTCTTACAGCCAATCTAAGTGATGGTTTAACTCGCTTTGGGTTTCGAATGCTTGTCCACACTCCATGCAAATGTAATCCATATACTTACATAGGATATCGCATAAAGTCCTTAACGGACTCCTTAGCCCACGTCGCTATCGTTATCAGCGCACCAAACCGTTCTGCACGCTTCAGACTGCACATTTCATCGTACAATTCCTGCACGCGCTCTTTTAACCGGTCTATCTCCTCCCTTTGCATTTCTATGATGTCTTTTTTATCCTTTGCGTCGGCGGTAATCCTTCTTACTGCTTCCACTGGCTCCATATATATGAACCCAGATCACATACCTTGTAATACTCTGATAGTAGGACCCACCGGCTGTGGAAAGACCCAATTCGTCGTGGAGCAGCTATTAGGACCTTTTAGATACCGCTTTGACTACATAGTGCTGCTTTGTCCCACCTACGTGAATAACCGCACCTGGGAAGGTATAGGAGCGAAAGATGACGACTTCTTCGTAGATATTTTAGATCCTAATGAGTTATCCAGCCATTTGAAGTTCTGGCACAAGCAATTCCCTAAAGATACACAAACCTTGCTCATACTGGATGACATCGCCTGCGGGGACGACGTAAAAAGACGCACCTCCGAATTAGTGAAGCTTGCCTTCAGCGGTAGACACGACAATATTAGCGTTTGGTTGCTCTCGCAGCAGCTTACCAGTGTCTCTAAGCCCTTTAGGGAAAACATAGGCTCCCTGGTCGTATTTTATACTCCGAGCAAGTCTGACCTGGAAACCATCTTAAGCGACTACGGCGGTGAAATAAGCAAGGAACAGTTACATGGATACATGCGACAATTAAAGACGCATCAACATTCCAAGATGATCTTCTCTTTGAGGTTTCCGTATTCAATAAAGAGCTTTAACTCCTAATGTATATGGAGATTGAGCAGCTCTTAGATGAAGTCCCCACACAGTTAGACGAAAGTAACCTCAAGGAACAACTCAACATCCTTGTGTCTTCGGGGAAGTGTAAAGAAATGATAGGTAAGGAACTTACCCATGAGCAAGTTAACAAGTTGTCAGAAGAGGAAGTCAAAAAGTTCCATAAGAGGTACGAGGTCGCCCTTGCAAGTAAGACCACGGACGCCGTCGCAGACTCCGCTATCCGACTTGCGACTAAATTACTTGGACTTGCACTGCCCATAGACGATGTGGAGCAACTGCGGAAGGACATAAGAGATGACTATGTCATATCCCAAGAACTTAAGATAACCTGCGGCTGGTTGTCTTTGAAGTGCGGTAAGTTAATGGCAGTAGCCTCTGCGGCACTTCACGTAGCTCAGCACGTTGACTTGAAAGAGGTACTAGGTTCCTTTGGAACATCTTGGAAGGACTTCAAGAAGGACAGAGAAGTCGAAAAGGTCTTCCAGGTCGCACTTGCTGATGATCAAGTCACCTCAAGTACTTAATCAAGTCATTGTCAAGTCGTCTTAAGTACTTAGTCAAGTACTTAGTCAAGTCGTCCTTAAGTACTTAGTCAAGTCGTCCTTAAGTACTTAGTCAAGTCGTCCTTAAGTACTTAGTCAAGTCATCCTTAAGTACTTAGTCAAGTCATCTTAAGTACTTAATTAAGTCATTGTCAAGTCATTGTCAAGTCATCGTCAAGTTACTTGTCAAGTCCTTCAAGTCCTTAGATATAAGATGAGTGGCACCGAAGAACAACCTCAGGAGGAGCAGAAGATTACCAAGCCTAAATCTGCAGGCAGAGTTGCCGCGGGAAGAAGCTCGCGGAGATGAACAGAAAGAATAAAGCCAAAAAGAAGAAAAGGTGGAGGACGAAAGCGAATCCTTTTGGAATCCCGGCTATGTCATCAGCGCGTTAGGAATTGCTATAGCAGCAGGCAGCTTTTACTTACAATGGCGGAATATGAAGCCAGAAGTAAAGTGGGAGGCCCCAACATATCACGCACCTGTGGAGGTCAGAAAAAACAAAATCCCTGAAATGGAATGACCTTCTCGCTTTGTAATATAATGTCGACTGCATTGTTGAAAACTGTTGAAGAGGCAGCTATCATTACCTCTATTGTTGCGGGTATTGGTTGGGTAGGTAAGAAAGTGCTCAAAGAAGACTTTACTGAAGACCCAAGCAAGAGCTTCGCTAATTTCGCTAAATGACCGCTGCCGTTGGCGGGGCTATCTTGCTAAAGGATTACCTACGAAAGGAAAAGTACCTGCCTAACATATAATGGTTAGCTTAGTCGCAGGTGGAGTTATTGCAGCTTTAGCATTTACAGGAGCTAATTATGGCGGTAGATATCTGGATAAATTAGTTAGCGGTGATAAAAACGCAGAATCTAACGCCGAAAGAAAAAGGCACGACTTAGCGCTGGAGAAATATCAGCGGGACGTGGCGGCTTGGAATAAAAAAAGACAAGCCTACAGGGATTGGTTGGATAAGAATTACCAAGACAAAATGCAGGCGGATAAGAACTTCGAAAACACAGACTACGCCTTCAAACTTTATTCGCAGGCGCACCCAACAGTGGTGTTAAAGAAGCCTGACTTTAAGAATTACTACCAGCCTTCTAAGAAACAAAAAAATAGTGAGTTGGTCTTCGTAGGAGTCGCAGGGCTGGCAGGAGGCGTGGCCTTGGCGTATCTAATATAATGATCGTCTTTTTGGAAAGCGACAAGAATGACTTTACCACTTATCTGAATCCTCCCATCCGCGCGGAAAGGGTTCGGTTGGTTAGTTGCTCTTTGTACAATTCTTGGTATAATTTAATTGATGGCTTTGTCGTTGACAATGCCGCCAAACCAAAAATACCAGATTCCCAATACACACCTATAACACTGGCTAAGGAGCTAGCAAAGCATGGATATACTCTTACCACAGGATTACCCCATGAAATGACATTTAAGAAAAATAATGGAAGCGTCAATTTAAAGGACAGTTCATTGGTAGAACTCCTGGGTCTTACTAGTACCACGATAAATAGCGGCAGTACATATGATGTAAAATGGAAAGTCGCATCCTCTTACGAAGTCTATTGCGATTTAGTCCATAGTTTACAACAATGGAGAAAAGTCTTCTCTTATGTCCAAGTTTCTACCCAAAAGGTAATCCATTTGACCTGGTAGAATACACTCCCATTCTTTAAGCTATGATTTGTCTAATTTGGTAGAAAGCATAAACATCACCATTAAAGTGGACGGAAAGACGGTGGATTTTAACGGACGTAAGATCAATCTTGTTTTGGAATTCATATAATGGGCCGCGTAGAGGACAAACTTAAAAGGATTTACTATGGGCCTGAAGGCTATTGGAAAGGAGCGTCGGCCATCAAGAAACTCGCGACCGCGGCCAGGGTATCAGAAGAAACGGCTAAGAACTGGCTAAGAAAACAAACCCTCTGGCAGGTTTATCTTCCCGTGCCCAAGTACATTCCCAGGCCCAGCTTTACCGTAAATACCCCTAATGAAGTTCATCAGGCGGATTTGCTCTTCTTACCGCACGACAAGGTGAGAAAGAAGACCTATAGGTACGCTTTGACCGTAGTCGATATCGCAAGCAGATACAAGGACGCCGAACCCATAACCAGCAAGGATTCTGGGGAAGTCGCAGAAGCCCTAGGTAGGATTTATAAGCGCGTCTTGAAATGGCCTAAGCTGTTGCAAGTGGATGCGGGAACGGAGTTCATGGGCGTGGTTACTAAGACCCTGAAAGACCACGACACTAAAATTAGGAGAGCCAAAGCTGAGTACCACAGGGGTCAGAGCATCGTCGAAAGATTTAATAAAACCTTGGCTGAGCGTCTCTTTGGATACCAGTATTGGAAAGAGCTGGAAGATCCCTCCAAACGCAACAGGGAATGGACTCAGAGGCTCCCCCAGGTCGTCGCGGCTTTGAACAACGAGGCGGCCAGGGCTACGGGAATGAAACCCAAAGATGCCATAAAAAAGAAACACGTGGAACACAAGTCCTTCGTCAGAAGTTCAAGGGCGGTCTTCCCCCATGAAAAAAGATTAGGTAATGTCACGGTTCGATATCTCTATGAGCCGGGTGAATTAGAAGGAGGATCCAAAAGAGCTACGGATCCTAATTGGTCTTTGGAAACTTACCAGATCCGAAGTGCGATAGCTAAGAAGGGTCAGCCCATCTTGTATTATCTTTATGATGGTCCCACTCGTGGGTTCGTCATGGAAGAACTGCTTATCGTGTGATGTCCGAATGCTATCGTATGAATACCATCATCACACATCCACCTCTTACCGTCAAATGCAGACAGTGACACCTTCTCCTGCGTGACGTTATGTATCTGATGACCATAGCTGCGCAGGCTGTTCATCTTATGTCGCTGTTCCTTACGCGTACGCAGTACCTTCAAGTAGGACTCGTGCGTAATGTCCTTCTTAACCACGTATTTTTTTACGCCTTTGGCTTTCTTTTCTACACCGTCCAGCTTTAGCACGCTGTACATCTTAGGTTTCAGACCCACGTATTCCACGATGGGTTTTCCTTTCATCTCATCCTTCATTTTTCCGATTACTTTCTTGTTTTTAGGGGAGTAAAGAAAGTGGTCGCGTGGGTAATCACTGGTGTCGTATTCATCGATGTCGGGAACACAGTCTTCGTAAATGTCTTCCGTCTGCACCTCTAGTATCAAGGAATCGGTGTCGGTGTATAAGAGGCGGCACTTATCGCCGTATTTCGGTTTTAGCTTGTCGTAGTAAAACTCATACATGAGCAGCTTTGATAGGTCTAACACTGTAAACCCCGTGTATACGGGTTTATTCAGGAATAGATTCGCTTTCTTCATGTGAATCACGTAGAAGTTTAACATTTCTACGTATCTAACGAATCCAGGCTGTGATACGTATGCTTCTGCTTCCTCTCTGGTGCTGGCTATCTTATGCTTACGCGCTTGCGGATGTTCTCCATTGTCTTACCAAATACGCTATTGTTCATTAGTTTAAACAGGTTCTTTTCGAAGTCATTCTTTGCCTGTGTACGCTTTTGTGTGTTAAAGTCAATGTAGGAGCGCATCCATGGTTCCTGCGTGAACTTCAAAACGCGATGGATCTTTTTCACGCGTAAGCCGTGGCGCACATAGAACTGCAGGTTGCGGTAATGCACCACATACTTCTTCTTATCCATCAGGTTCATAGTTAGTTTCCTGTACGGTTTGTAACCAGGGCACATTTCCCTCTGCAACGGACTTAGCTGCTTAAATGGTATCTCTATCGCTTCTGGTGCTAAGGGGAACTCATTGTGTTTCGTCGTGCAAGTGCTCTGGGTATTCCAGGTCCACCTCCAGCACGTAACCTTTGTCGTCTTCTTTGCCTACGTTTAGGTAAAACTCTATGGGCTTTATGTTGCCCCATTCGAAGTCGCGTACAGGTAAGTACTGCGACATTGCCCAACCGTAGAGGTTGTTTGCGTCTAAGTAGAAGATGTATGTGGTTGGCTTCTCCGGGTCGTACTCCACCGTGGGATTGTTCGCGCGGGCGTATCGGCTGCTGGGTCCGCAAACACCGCCGCGGATACCGTCTTCCATAAAGCGGTACATGTCGTATTCCGTTAGGAAATCCAGTTGCGCGTTTGTCTTCTTTAGAAGCGCACTCCAACTAAGTCCAGGAGCCGTGTAGAAGTTCGCTGGATCCAACCCGTAGTATTCCATTGCCATCTTCGAAAGCTTTGGAAAACATCCGCGAGCAGCACTACGTCTGAACGTAGGTAGATGTCGTGGTAGTCTCCCATATTCTCACAGGAGTGCTTTTCCCACACATCTAACGCATGCTGGTACTCCTCGTCCTTTATACCAGACTCGTTTAGGGTGCTGTAGAATCTCTCTTTAGGTGGTAGGGGCTCTTCGAATCGCTCCCAGGAATCCATGTATTCGTATGGGTAGACTCCTTTCCTTTCGCGCCGTATTGACTGGAAATGGGGAACTCCGTGTTGTATTTAACCAAGTTTGCTAAGGAGTCCGCCATGAACTGCTGTGAGTCTAAGAACTTCAGCTTGCCTACAGTTAACGGACATGTACCTTTCTTTGTTTGTTGGGTATGCACTTTACTTCGGAGCCGTCCGTTCCTTGTAAGAGTAAGTGACTGTCGTAACCCCTTAAATTATGAAAGAATACGGGTATTTCCCATTTCTGGGTCTACTTTGAAGTTTATGTTGCATTTCCAATGAGCCGCTCCTCTGTATTTACCCGTGATGTGGCAGTGATCTCTAACCTATCCACATAGAAATCCTCAACGAATGCTTTGTGGCAGTGAATGCCAATGCGTGGAGGGCTTTCCCGGCTTCTCACCCTTCTTAGCATACTTCCCGCATTTAAAATGAGCTTCTCCTAAATACTTTCCATCTTCGTCCCACGCTTTCTTGGCTCGTCTTCCAACTGGAGAAGCGTATGTTGACAAATGTGGCATTTCTTTGCCTTGGTAAAAGCCTCCTGGTTTTCTTTGGTAAATACCATCTTCTTTGGGTGTCTTAATTGTTCTCTTATCTCTTCCTCCTCTTCTCGCAATGCTTCTAGAAACTCATTAGCTGCGTTCTTACCTCGGTAAATTACAGGAGGGTTAGCCTTACCGTCTGATCGTACTACTATGTAACCAAAGGAGCAAATTCTCGTGTAATCCCACCTTATTCGTGGCACCACTTTTCTGCTCTTCCTTAGTTATCAACGCTTCAAAGTCTGCAGTATATCACGTAAGGCACCTGGCATCTGCTTTTGATGGTCTGAGTAGGATAGGTTCTTATCTGTGGGCATCTGGAATCCGTTGCGCCACTTCTTCGACCCGCGACATATTTCATCGTGTTCCTTTAGAGCTTTAACGCTGTAAGGATAATAATCAGCAATCGCAGAAGTATTTCTTACCTTTGTGTTTGGTGTGTCTGTAAAAACAGTCTGCTAATATGTGTTAAAACCCACGAATAATGTCCGCCGTGGTAGAAAAGGTGTATTCGTTCTCCTTTACTCTTTGACAACACTAGTGGTACTATCGTTTTGGTCT